>NC_089586.1:1152501-1268017 GCF_019320115.1 Miscanthus floridulus
CTTATGGCCAAGGGTGACCGCAAGGTATCTAACAATGATGATAGTAGTGATAATGAGCATGCTAGTGATGATGATAGTTGTGACAGAACCGCCCAATTTATACAAGATCAAGTACGGTTGTCCCCGCTAACACGTTGACACACCCATACTTTCACTCATATAAACCCGGTAGTCCGCCGAGTGTCCCGAAAGACCTCGGTAAATCAATATCACAACCAAGATCGCGTGATTAAGCAAATACACATCACATACACAGGGTTGCAGCGGAAATAATATTACAAAGGGGTTAACAAATAATAGTACAAGTTTGGGGTTTCAAAACCGCTTAGTGAAAACAACATAGCTTTCAAATGATTACATTAATATAAGTTCCAAATATATTACTAGCATAGTGACATCATCCGACAAAAGCATATAGATGAGAAGTAAGTATAGAATCACCGAGCCCACCGGTGGTTAGCCACCATCATCAACAGGTCGAGAACATCACCTGCAACAAGGTGGGATAAACCCTAAGTACTCGAATGTACTCAGCCAGACTTACCCGTCGGAAACCAAAACAAATGACACCAAGGATCATGCAAGGCTTTCTTTAGTGGGCTAGCTGACTTGTTTGCGAAAAGCATAAGCTATCATGAAGAAACCATTTTAAGTACTTTGCATCATCTTTATTATGACCTATCCATCTAGGTAAGCACCTACACTATAGCAATCACTTGATTAACCAATAACATCCAGTTACCAATTTAGATTTAGCATATCCCATACCATCCAGATAACCATCATTGTTCCATAATAATTACTATGATGTAGTAACTCGAGTCAAGTGCTCACTATCCAGGAGCGATGGCGATTCGAATCGATTCCTAACCAGCTGGTGATTTATTCCTTACACAAACCTCACTCACCCGCTAAAGTGAGATATTGATCACCGAGTCAACTTTCCAGGAATCTCGAGTTTGCCAGGAACCACATGTACCCGGGGGCTGACCGACTGCACTTTGGTCTTATCATCTCGCCCCCGTGTCCTACCACACCTGCTTCGGCACAGTGCGTTGCGGGCAATCTACTCGGCCCGAAAAATCTCCCAGCTTCGCGGTCGGAAGGTACTTTATCCGGCCAGCTAAATGTAAGGCATGCGTTCAACATGACTCGAGGCCCAACAACGGTCGGTCCTTAATCGACACAGACGGAAACTAACAGCACCCCAGAACCCTGTCTGGTTGCATCCAACTTTTTCTGTCCGGTCTCCAATTATCCATCACACATGGTTAATTTTAGGATATCATTCTTTCCATAGCTAAATTCTTCCAGTAACCACCTATAAATGTAGGTGACCGGATATCACCGATCGCTACCGGTCTAAGCAAGGCTAAGCAGTTATTCGATCCTGACCTAACAGGGTAAAAAGGTAATAAGGTAGGCAAGGATAGTAATAAATGCATCAACGGTTTCAATCAACTCCTACAACTTAATGCAACAATATATAACTCATATATAGAAAGAATTGCTTTTATAAATTAGGAGACTTATAATGCTCCGGGGCTTGCCTGGGATCCGACATAAGTCAATTCAGTTAACTTGCACCATCCTGGTGACATCTCAGATCCTAGCACTCGCTTAGTCCTTCCATCTTCGGGACAGATCCATCAAACACTGTCTTCGGGTTTGGCTCCAACATCACGTCCTTCACGTGGTTCATCTAGCGTACCTAAATGAGATGCAAGATGCATGTGTATGAATGTGATGAATGGTAACACAAGATGCATCACATAAGCATTCAAGACAACACAAGATTATGTAAGACATAGACACCAATAGCTATTTAACTCTCATCACACAACTAACTATAGAGAGTAAGCACATCAAGCATGACACAAGTTTAATAAGGTCACAAGTATCATAACTTGATCATCAACAAAGCCACACTTAGCAATATACAAGCAAACAACTATAATTGGAATCTGTCAATTTCTGGACATGCAAACAGCAGCTATAAGATTTAGCTATAACTGGAGTTACACAAATCCAAATGACTTGCAAGAAGACATTTTGGAAAGCTTATGAAATTTTCTACAATTCATCTTTAATCATCTTAGCATGATTCTCAAGTTAACTAAGTCAAATATATCTATTTACAGAAACTGGTCCACAATTGACAGAAAACAGCCATTTCTGAAACCCAACTTTAAACAGCTGTAACTCTTAAACTACTTGGCCAAATGACACCAAATTTTAATAGAAGCTAGATACTTGAATTATCTACAACTTTTGTATAAACAAGTTTCACAACAAAGCACATTATCATAAAGAACTTTGCTAAGTTCCCAGATCTGTCCATAAACCACACCGGCAAGAAAATAATTATTAACTTATATTGCAAATTCATAATTGGGCTAAACCAACTTTACCAATATTTCACACATGACTAAAGAACACCAGAAAACCTAGTGTCCATGACCAAATAAATTCTTTTAATGCATTTCTTAATTTATTTTAGGTAACAAGGTGACTTAATGAACATATACCAAAAGCATATAATAAATTCTACAAAAATTACAGTGGCTCACATATCCTCTTAATAGTCTACTGTACAAATTTCACTCCATTTGGATATGTATAGCAACCTCTATGAAAAAGACAAGTTGCTTAAGCAAGAATTCATGTGAGAGCAAGATAAACCAATAACTCACTCATACTTCATCCAATACTCATGAAATTTTTACCACACATCAACTATCACATGAGTAGCATGCCACAAAAATTTCACTTCATTTGGAGCCCTAGATCTACAGTTATGAAAAATAACAAATTCAACTAGCATTATAACCTTACTGCACAAATCTATTTTTACCGCAAAATATTTAAACTAAAACATGCCATATTATAGATCCACTGCATAGACAATTTCACAAGAATTCCAAAAAGTCCTCATTTGCTATTTTACGAATTTCCTATGAATTACTATGAATTTCCAAAGATTCAGCAAATTACTACAAATAGGTCCTTATCGGCACTATTCATCTGAGTCACTGACATTGCAGATAAGACCCTCCCTTTCTTCGAATTCTTGCGTGAAGTCCTTGACAGGGTTCAAAGCAGAGGAGGCCGTCGGAGGCTCGCGGTGCCGGCCAGAGGAGGCTTGCCGGCGGCGATGGAGTGGCGGAGGAGCACTAGGGGTCCCGCGCGCGCCCGCTGGTGGTCTCGGATGGCCGAGAGGTGGCCCGAGGTGGACCGGCCATGCGCACCGGCGGTCGGAGGCGACGGCGGTCGGTGACTGCGGCGCTCCCAGCGTGGTTTTGGACGGCGAGCACGAGCACGGCGTGCAAGCGAGGGAGGCGAAGCTGATGGCGTTGCTCGTGAGGAGCGAGAGGGGCTGAGAGGGGAAAGCAGCCGCAGCACCGGCGAGCTCGGAGCTTGGCCATGGCGGACGCGCGTCTCGGCGCGGAGCAGAGCGAGGAAAGGGCAGAGGGAGTGAGGGCGGGCGCTCTGGTGCTCCCCATTTACGCAGGCAGGGGCAGGCGGCTTCGGCGGGGCGCCCACGACGCGTGGAGCAGCGGCGGCGAGCATGACATCCGCGTGTCCCCTATGGGGCCCGCCATCGAACACCTGGCGCGCGCGATGGAGCCCGAGTTCAGACGCGTTTTTCAGCATATTCGGCTTGGATTCGGACCTGGGCGCCTGTAGCAAAGTTGTTGTCCACAAGCTGCTCTCCAACTTTTATTAAGGGTGCATAGACATTAGACTCTCGGATTAGTAGCTAATCAAGCCTCAAGTTGACATTGTCAGTGACTTAACAAGGGTTAAGTGTCGCTCTGCTTGAAGTCGAACTACTTGGTCCAAACATGGTCAAACTGATCCCAACCTTTTGCATGATCTTCTCCAATGAATTAGCTCCAACTTTTATTTTGGGGTCAAGTCAAGTTGCTTAACGAAAACACGAGAACGCGACATGCCAACGTCGACGATGATGAATTCTAGACTTAGAAAAATTCTAAGTCTAAAAACAGCCGCTGATTCAATCTTCGAGCCTCTGTTTGACTTATTTCCAAGTTGATCTAGCTCTTGGTCCAAAAACAAAGTTTGTTCTACATGATATGGACTACAACTTTCATTTAAGGTCCAACCTCAAAACTGGTATAGAACCTACTGTTCTACTTTGACCAAAGTAGGATCACGATGAAGCTTAAATTATCCTTTTTGATCCATTGGAGCATTTTCTTGGCATTTGCCCAATATGAACCTTTCATGACTTTTGTTGTAGAGTTCATCTAGAGTCATTTTGGCAAGGTTGCAAGGTTTGGTTGACATCTCATGTTCTCATTCACTTAATAGTGCAATTCAAGCACTTCGAAAAATCATTCCAATAAGGATATAACTTATCATTTCATGTGACTTTTTGATTCCAAACTTTATGAAACTTTTCCAGTGATCCATATAGATGGGTATTGATGTGAGACACATGAAGATATTCCAATAACATCAGCCAAGCATATATCTTGAAATGGGCCTATATGTAAAGCAAGGGTGCAATATCCGAGTTTAGGTTGAGGCTTATTTCCATAGGTTTGACCTTGACATCTCCAACACCACTTAACATGTCATGGTTGAGCTTAAACCCATTGCTTAACTAGTAACAAACACTTTGGGTGTTACAGCCCTCCCCCCTTAAAGGAATCGCATCCCGAGATTCGATGCGAAAGACTTTTAAGGGAAGAGAAACATGTCATCGAGTTTCCAACATCAGTGATAGCATTAGGCTACTTAACTTCGGAGCATCAGAGAGGCTAATTTGGTCAAGACACTTTCTGATACTTGTCCTTTGTAGTAAGTTTTGTCTGAAGAATTTCCTTCATTGGCCTTCATGAAGTATGGTTACTTTGGGAGGAATCCAAGATAGCAATGTCCTACGTACTTCGTCCTCGATGTACGAAGAGCGATACAAACGTAGACTAAATACTTGTAACATCTACTTCCCAAGTGGATATAGCACAGACCATATGGACTTTGCACTAGATCATAATCTTCTGAAGGATACTTGTTGCAATGGTTCCATGTGTGCAGTTCTGTTTCTCTGAAAACAATATTGTAGGGTCTGAGTCTGCTGAGTGAGTGGTAAACGTAATAGCTGACTCTGTCGGCTCAACATTCTCGATGATCATTCCTTAGGGAGCCTTCGTATCCAAGTTGCAACAGTGATCTGAGTTGAATCTGATGCAACCTCTTGGGTAAAAACACACATAAGGTACCAAAGGCATGTCAGCATTGAAGAACCATTGACGTAGAAAGATGTTAGCATGGCTTGGAGGACAACACAAGTTGCAAGTAATCACAAAACTAGGGACTAGGTCACTACCAAGTAGGTTGAGTACAATTTGCCTTCGTGGTGCAGTTGCACAACAAGTTGGGTTGACTTGCATCATAGCAAAACCAGCCTTCTTACTATGTTTGTCGTCGAGGCTTCCATTCTAAGGCCAATCAATATCTCAAAAACCATAATCCGAAAATCTACGGTTTAACACCCTTCCAATCTATTTTTGACTTGCAACGGCACAAGTTGACTTGTAGAACATCTTGATTGCTCAACTATTATCGATACGAGAGGACAAAGGTACGGCACAAACATGGGTGCAAGGAGTCTTGTCTAGGGCATGGAGGGTTGTCTAATCAGCAATACACCTACAAGTTGTAATTTCTTGGTAGGAATGACAAACACAACTGTCTAATGCAAATGATGATCGCAGTTGCAGCGGAATTGCAGATTCTGTACCCTTTTGTTTTCTATTCATATCTCACAAACTACTGCTCCAATATGCACAAATTTTGGTGGGCGGGTAGATCCATGGGTCTTCTAACTACTCACCAAAATCAACTCAACCGGACACCGTTGACCATCCAAACAATTTCATCTACCAAAACTGCTCTGTTCTGAAATGGCAGCAAACCAAGCCTGACAAGATATCTCTCAAATCCAATGTTTTCCTCAACCAATACTCCAACAAACTTGAGGCATCGACCTATCCTAAGTGAGGAAGGAGGTCACCAAGTTTGGGGTCAATCCAACTTCGTTTGAGTCACTAATCGCCGGCTTGAAGATAACCGGTTTAGTGCCACAAAATCTGGACAGATTTCGTGTTCTCCCTTTTCTTTGCTTCACACGTTGAGGTGTGTGTTTGGCACTCTCTAACCTTTCTCATAGCAGTAGCAGTCTTTCTCTAGCTGAGGATGGAGGCTAGAGTTTTCCTTACATGCTTCTCTGGTAACACTTCAACCATCGTTCTAGACACCAACTTGACTATGCACAAGCATTGGACTTGTGGGCTGTTTTCGCAGGGCACAAAACATTATTCCACCTATAGGGCATTTCTACATTGACAAGGAACCCTTCCTATATATCATTCGGCACTTCATCCAATAGAGTCTGGGCACATGTGTTAGTGGCACCTTGGGGCATAAAGATGCTGACTAAAAACTAGGGACATGCTTTCGCTAGCTCCTACCTAGCCGATACAACGTCTTGTACTATATACGTGATTTTCAAAGATGGAATTGACTTGATAGCACATTTGGAGAAGAAGTATCACTTGCATTGTGGGGCCAGGTTTGCTGTTTCCTTGATCAACATTGTTCTATGAGATCTGGCCTTCATAGTTACCAAATAGTCGTTACCTAACTGAAGGCTAACTTTCCTATTGGTAACAAATCAGTTGTCCCTCAACGCTAAAAAGGTTCCAAATCTTCACTCTTGATAATAAAAATTTTTGTCGAAGCCTACAGATGGTCGCCATTGAAGTCAGCAGAAAAAGGGTCACACCAAAGGAGGTCGGTTCGTCTACGTCATCCTTATGCACCTAAAGATTGAGAACTTGGATAGGAATCTCATATATACCAGGTGACCTATTATAGCACATAATCTCCTGGTCCATTTATCATCCGACTGATAACTTGTTCAACCTTAAGTGTGGTGCACCTTTCTGATCCAATGAAAATGACATAAGTTGCTCACTAGATGACCGATGTCATTATAGGGATTGTCAAGTAGAGTCACTTGTCTACCACCTCTTGCAGTCTGTTTATGTTCCTGTTAGTGACCTGTTCTTCAAAGGTTAACCGTTGGACGACTTCACAAGGGAGTCCTATTACATCTAGTTCGACATATAGATCTCTTGACATGATAAGGAGAGATAACCAAGGAAGAGCTCAAGTGAGAATAACATATCGGTGCAGTTCTGCAATGGATCATGACTAGAAACCTCGATACCAGCGCATGCCGAGCAGCACAGCCTTGTGTGTGCACCCACAGGAGGCTCTCGGTTTCGTCGCGGCACCATAGATCGCTAATCGTGGCACCATTACTGAACATATAACCTACAAGAAATCTCACATGGCACAAATTGGGTTGCATAGGAGCAAGCACTATGCGAAGGAGGGATAGCAAACAAAGGTAGTCACAAGGTTAGGAGTCAACAAGCAGGGGATCCGAAAATCAAAACACAACGCAAGAGAGCATAGCTTAATTGCCAAAGACAACTGAGTAGGGGACTTCTTGCCGAATTTCCATATACGTCTTGTGTCCACCAAGTGATTACCAAAACTTGGATGTGGTTCTAGGATAGCGCTCTTCAACACTCGTATGCTTACCGAGGACAAAAGGGGTGATAACTATGGCACTAATTAGATAACAAGCATACATACCCACCACTTGGCTAAACTAGAGGACATTATAGGTTAAGCACGTAACCACAATTATTTCTAGCAAGACTAAGCACACACTTCTCTCTAGCACTTCCTATTCAAGCAACATGGAACAAGGCATTCTTGTTTAACTCAACACAAGGAAGACAGTGCAATACATCGATCACAAGTTACTTAGAACAAAGGAAGGGAAGCATATTGATGCACAAGCACAATCATGATGCATGCTCGTCCTATTCGTCCTCACGAAATTGCCAGCCTAAGGTGGCAATCACATTCTATGTCGGTGGCATAACACGTACTCTCTCGATATATAGCTAGTCGTCAGCTACATTCAATCTATGCATTCGTGGTTAGCGTACCTGCAGGCAAATTCATTGCAGCCCATCCCCACAAGAGATAAATAAGCACACAATGAAAGCAGTAAACTAAGATACTCTCCATATATACATCCCTAGACGTATATACTTCGATATCCATAGCTACCTGACAGATATACCCACAATTAAGTACCTTCATATATACATGTGTGAACATGTAAATATTCCAGTAACCACAGCTAACTCTCCCCTAGACCGACAGTGGGACGGTCATGCTCTCATAACTCACGCTTACCTGGGCGTAGAGACAATTGATCCATACAGTACCATTCAAGCGAATAGCATCCATACAATAGCACGCCGTATGGACGACGAAAGAAAAAATGCAATAAAGTACATCCCTTAAAGTTAGTACTTAGATAGCCACCTAATAGTCCTTAACTGGGCATAAAGGAAGATGTCGCTAGCATAGTTTTGCAAATAAGTTTTGACAAATTTGCCTGTAGCTAAAGTTTTAGTTAAAATAGACCTTTTAAAACCAAAACTTAGCTTTTAAAACTATGTACCTGACAGTATTATGCTTAATCTCGCTCTGATACCAGCTGTGACAGAACCGCCCAATTTATACAAGATCAAGTACAGTTGTCCCCGCTAACACGTTGACACATCCATACTTTTACTCATATAAACCCGGTAGTCCGCCGAGTGTCCCGAAAGACCTCAGTAAATCAACATCACAACCAAGATCGCGTGATTAAGCAAATACACATCACATACATAGGGTTGCAGCGGAAATAATATTACAAAGGGGTTAACAAATAATAGTACAAGTTTGGGGTTTCAAAACCGCTTAGTGAAAACAACATAGCTTTCAAATGATTACATTAATATAAGTTCCAAATATATTACTAGCATAGTGACATCATCCGACAAAAGCATATAGATGAGAAGTAAGTATAGAATCACCGAGCCCACCGGTGGTTAGCCACCATCATCAACAGGTCGAGAACATCACCTGCAACAAGGTGGGATAAACCCTGAGTACTCGAATGTACTCAGCCAGACTTACCCGTCGGAAACCAAAACAAATGACACCAAGGATCATGCAAGGCTTTCTTTAGTGGGCTAGCTGACTTGTTTGCGAAAAGCATAAGCTATCATGAAGAAACCATTTTAAGTACTTTGCATCATCTTTATTATGACCTATCCATCTAGGTAAGCACCTGCACTATAGCAATCACTTGATTAACCAATAACATCCAGTTACCAATTTAGATTTAGCATATCCCATACCATCTAGATAACCATCATTGTTCCATAATAATTACTACGATGCAGTAACTCGAGTCAAGTGCTCACTATCCAGGAGCGATGGCGATTCGAATCGATTCCTAACCAGCTGGTGATTTATTCCTTACACAAACCTCACTCACCCGCTAAAGTGAGATATTGATCACCGAGTCAACTTTCCAGGAATCTCGAGTTTGCCAGGAACCACATGTACCCGAGGGCCGACCGACTGCACTTTGGTCTTATCATCTCGCCCCCGTGTCCTACCACACCTGCTTCGGCACAGTGCGTTGCGGGCAATCTACTCGGCCCGAAAAATCTCCTAGCTTCGTGGTCGGAAGGTACTTTATCCGGCTAGCTAAATGTAAGGCATGCGTTTAACATGACTTGAGGCCCAACAACAGTCGGTCCTTAATCGACACAGATGGAAACTAACAGCACCCCAGAACCCTGTCTGGTTGCCTCCAACTTTTTCCATTCGGTCTCCAATTATCCATCACACATGGTTAATTTCAGGATATCATTCTTTCCATAGCTAAATTCTTCCAGTAACCACCTATAAATGTAGGTGACCGGATATCACCGATCGCTACCGGTCTAAGCAAGGCTAAGCAGTTATTCGATCCTAACCTAACAGGGTAAAAAGGTAATAAGGTAGGCAAGGATAGTAATAAATGCATCAACGGTTTCAATCAACTCCTACAACTTAATGCAACAATATATAACTCATATATAGAAAGAATTGCTTTTATAAATTAGGAGACTTATAATGCTCCGGGGCTTGCCTGGGATCCGACACAAGTTAATTCAGTTAACTTGCACCATCCTGATGACATCTCAGATCCTAGCACTCGCTTAGTCCTTCCATCTTCGGGACAGATCCATCAAACACTGTCTTCGGGTTTGGCTCCAACATCACGTCTTTCACGTGGTTCATCTAGCGTACCTAAATGAGATGCAAGATGCATGTGTATGAATGTGATGAATGGTAACACAAGATGCATCACATAAGCATTCAAGACAACACAAGATTATGTAAGACATAGACACCAATAGCTATTTAACTCTCATCACACAACTAACTATAGAGAGCAAGCACATCAAGCATGACACAAGTTTAATAAGGTCACAAGTATCATAACTTGATCATCAACAAAGCCACACTTAGCAATATACAAGCAAACAACTATAATTGGAATCTGTCAATTTCTGGACATGCAAACAGCAGCTATAAGATTTAGCTATAACTGGAGTTACACAAATCCAAATGACTTGCAAGAAGACATTCTGGAAAGCTTATGAAATTTTCTACAATTCATCTTTAATCATCTTAGCATGATTCTCAAGCTAACTAAGTCAAATATATCTATTTACAGAAACTGGTCCACAATTGACAGAAAACAGCCATTTCTGAAACCCAACTTTAAACAGCTGTAACTCTTAAACTACTTGGCCAAATGACACCAAAT
Organism: Miscanthus floridulus; assembly: GCF_019320115.1. Taxonomy (NCBI): domain Eukaryota; kingdom Viridiplantae; phylum Streptophyta; class Magnoliopsida; order Poales; family Poaceae; genus Miscanthus; species Miscanthus floridulus. Next base: position 1,163,276 of record NC_089586.1, read on the forward strand.
TTTAATAGAAGATAGATACTTGAATTATCTACAACTTTTGTATAAACAAGTTTCACAACAAAGCACATTATCATGAAGAACTTTGCTAAGTTCCCAGATCTATCCATAAACCACACCGGCAAGAAAATAATTATTAACTTATGTTGCAAATTCATAATTGGGCTAAACCAACTTTACCAATATTTCACACATGACTAAAGAACACCAGAAAACCTAGTGTCCATGACCAAATAAATTCTTTTAATGCATTTCTTAATTTATTTTAGATAACAAGGTGACTTAATGAACATATACCAAAAGCATATAATAAATTCTACAAAAATTACAGTGGCTCACATATCCTCTTAATAGTCTACTGTACAAATTTCACTCCATTTGGATATGTATAGCAACCTCTATGAAAAAGACAAGTTGCTAAAGCAAGAATTCATGTGAGAGCAAGATAAACCAATAACTCACTCATACTTCATCCAATACTCATGAAATTTTTACCACACATCAACTATCACATGAGTAGCATGCCACAAAAATTTCACTTCATTTGGAGCCCTAGATCTACAGTTATGAAAAATAACAAATTCAACTAGCATTATAACCTTACTGCACAAATCTATTTTTACCGCAAAATATTTAAACTAAAATATGCCATATTATAGATCCACTGCATAGACAATTTCACAAGGATTCCAAAAAGTCCTCATTTGCTATTTTACAAATTTCCTATGAATTACTATGAATTTCCAAAGATTCAGCAAATTACTACAAATAGGTCCTTATCAGCACTATTCATCTGAGTCACTGACATTGCAGATAAGACCCTCCCTTTCTTCGAATTCTTGCGTGAAGTCCTTGACGGGGTTCAAAGCAGAGGAGGCCGTCGGAGGCTCGCGGTGCCGGCCAGAGGAGGCTTGCCGGCGGCGATGGAGTGGCGGAGGAGCACTAGGGGTCCCGCGTGCGCCCGCTGGTGGTCTCGGATGGCCGAGAGGTGGCCCGACGTGGACCGGCCATGCACACCGGCGGTCGGAGGCGACGGCGGTCGGCGACTGCGGTGCTCCCAGCGTGGTTTTGGACGGCGAGCACGAGCACGGCGTGCAGGCGAGGGAGGCGAAGCTGATGGCGTTGCTCGTGAGGAGCGAGAGGGGCTGAGAGGGGAAAACAGCCGCAGCACCGGCGAGCTCGGAGCTCGGCCATGGCGGACGCGCGTCCCGGCGCGGAGCAGAGCGAGGAAAGGGCAGAGGGAGTGAGGGCGGGCGCTCTGGTGCTCCCCATTTACACAGGCAGGGGCAGGCGGCTTCGGCGGGGCGCCCACGACACGTGGAGCAGCGGCGGCGAGCATGACATCCGCGTGTCCCCTATGGGGCCCGCCATCGAACACCTGGCGCGCGCGATGGAGCCCGAGTTCAGACGCGTTTTTCAGCATATTCGGCTTGGATTCGGACCTGGGCGCCTGTAGCAAAGTTGTTGTCCACAAGCTGCTCTCCAACTTTTATTATGGGTGCATAGACATTAGACTCTCGGATTAGTAGCTAATCAAGCCTCAAGTTGACATTGTTAGTGACTTAACAAGGGTTAAGTGTCGCTCTGCTTGAAGTCGAACTACTTGGTCCAAACATGGTCAAACTGATCCCAACCTTTTGCATGATCTTCTCCAATGAATTAGCTCCAACTTTTATTTTGGGGTCAAGTCAAGTTGCTTAACGAAAACACGAGAACGCGACATGCCAACGTCGACGACGATGAATTCCAGACTTAGAAAAATTCTAAGTCTGAAAACAGCCGCTGATTCAATCTTCGAGCCTCTGTTTGACTTATTTCCAAGTTGATCTAGCTCTTGGTCCAAAAACAAAGTTTGTTCTACATGATATGGACTACAACTTTCATTTAAGGTCCAACCTCAAAACTGGTATAGAACCTACTGTTCTACTTTGACCAAAGTAGGATCACGATGAAGCTTAAATTATCCTTTTTGATCCATTGGAGCATTTTCTTGGCATTTGCCCAACATGAACCTTTCATGACTTTTGTTGTAGAGTTCATCTAGAGTCATTTTGGCATGGTTGCAAGGTTTGGTTGACATCTCATGTTCTCATTCACTTAATAGTGCAATTCAAGCACTTCAAAAAATCATTCCAATAAGGATATAACTTATCATTTCATGTGACTTTTTGATTCCAAACTTTATGAAACTTTTCCAGTGATCCATATAGATGGGTATTGATGTGAGACACATGAAGATATTCCAATAACATCAGCCAAGCATATATCTTGAAATGGGCCTATATGTAAAGCAAGGGTGCAATATCCGAGTTTAGGTTGAGGCTTATTTCCATAGGTTTGACCTTGACATCTCCAACACCACTTAACATGTCATGGTTGAGCTTAAACCCGTTGCTTAACTAGTGACAAACACTTGGGGTGTTACAATAGTGATAGTGATGATGATGAATATGAATCACCTTCTTATGATGATCTTGCTAGGTTGCTAAAACAATACACTAAGATCATTATAAAAACTAGAGCTAAAAATGAAAAGCTAGAAGCTAAAAATGATTCTCTTTTGGCCAAATGTGATATAGCGAAAAAGGCTAGTGTTGAGTTTAGAGAAGCACATGATGCTATATCATCCAAACTCAAGGAGCTCAAATCTTCTAAGAAAGAGCTTAAAGAAAAACATGATAAACTTGAGATGACACATAAGGAGCTCATCACTAGCCACAACAAGCTAAGAGAAGAATATACTACTCTTAAGATTAATCATGATAATCTTGTTATTTCTCAAGAATTCTTATCCAATGAGCCACATGATGCTACTAACGATGTTGTTAAGATTGATATAGCTACATCATGTGATGACTTGATTATTGAGAGCATTGAGCAAAGTTCTAGTAGCAAGGGCAAGCAAGTGGTTGAAGTCAATGATTATGATGAGTTTGTCAAGCTCAACAATGATAATGAAAAGCTTAAGAAAGATCTTGAAGAACTCAAAACCACCAAGTCTATTGCACTAGAAACTATTGTTCATGATGATGGTTTGATCCTTGAGAATGAGAAGCTCAAACATGAGAACAAGAAGCTTAAGGAAGAGAAAAATAATGATGCTCTCAAGGAAGAAAACAAGAAGCTCAAGTTAGAGAAAGAGCATCTTAAGATTGGATTGAGCAAGTTCACTAGAGGCAAGCATCTTCAAAGTGAGCTACTAATGAACACCATCATGAAGATGGATAGAAGTGGCATTGGATACTTGGCAAACCAAGAGAAGAAGGCTCAAGCTCAACAACAACACAAGTCAAAGCCAAAGCCAAAGAGATGTTTTTAGTGTGGACAAGAAGGCCACTTTGCTCATGAGTGCCAAACTCCACCACCACAACCCTTACCCAAGCATGCTAGACCTTTTGCCTTCAATGCTCACTACATGCTTAGAAAGGATTCTAGTGGAAAGATGAAAGTGATGTTCTTAGGACCTCCCAATAAAAATAGGCCTAAGAAAATTTGGGTTGCAAAGTCACTTGTTGAGAAGGTGAAGGGCCCTCAACAAGTTTGGGTTCCTAAAGCTTGATCTCTTATGTGTAGGTGAACTACAAGACCGGTGGAAGTCATTGGGTTATTAATAGTGATTGCACACAACATATGATCGGTGATCCTCGTATGTTCACCTCACTAGATGAAGAAGTAGATGGACAAGAAAGAATCACATTTGGAGATAACTCAAAGGGCAAGGTCAAAGGATTGGGCAAAGTGGCTATATCAAATGATCATTCCATCTCTAATGTGCTATATGTTGCTTCATTGAGTTTCAACTTGCTATCCATTGGATAATTGTGTGATCTTGGCTTTCAATGCTTGTTTATCGAGAAGGAAGTTATTGTATCCAAGAAGGATGATGATCATGTGATATTCAAAGGATTTAGATACAACAACCTATATCTAGTGGACTTCACCTCCGAAGATGCAAACTTAAAGACATGCCTATTCATCAAAACATCACTTGGGTAGCTATGGCATAGAAGACTTGCTCATGTTGGGATGAGCTCACTCAAGAAGGTAATGAAGAATGATTTGGTGAGAGGGTTGAAGGATGTGAAGTTTGAGAAGGACAAGCTTTGTAGTGCATGTCAAGCCAGCAAGCAAGTTGCAAATACCCATCCAACAAAAGCTTTCATGTCAACCGCAAGAGTGCTAGAACTCCTTCATATGGATTTAAATCTTTATTGTTTTATGATTGTTGATGACTATTCAAGGTATACATGGGTATTCTTCCTTCATGACAAATCCAAAGTTGCATCTTGTTTCAAGAAGTTTGCCAAGAGAGCACAAAATGAATTTGAAGTGAAGCTTAAGAAGATAAGAAGTGACAATGGGAAGGAATTTGACAACACAAACATAGAAGCATATTGTGATGAAGTTGGGATCAAGCATGAAGTCTCCGCAACATATACTCCTTAACTAAATGGTGTAGTTGAGAGAAAGAACCAGACATTGATCACTCTTGCAAGAATAATGCTAGATGAGTACAACACCCCTGAAGCTCTATGGGCGGAAGCAATCAACACCGCATGCTATGCATCCAACCACCTATTCCTTCAAAAGTTCCTTTGCAAGACACCTTATGAGTTGCTCAATGGGAAGAAGCTGAACATCTCCTTCTTTAGGGTGTTTGGTTGCAAATACTACATCTACAAGAAGCGGCAACACCTAGGGGAGTTTCAAAGATGTTGTGATATTGGTTTTCTTTTTGGTTACTCATCAAAGTCTAAAGCATATAGAGTATTTAATCATGCCACCGGCTTGGTTGAAGAAACATATGATGTAGAATTTGATGAATCTAACAGCTTCTAAGGAGCACATGAGAATCTTGATGATGTAGGTGATAAACCATTGAGGGAGGCTATGAAGAACATTCCGGTGGGAGACATCAAGCCTAAAGATGATGAAGATGATGTACAAGTGATTGATCCACCTTCTTCATCAAGTGTGCCACAAGATGTTGAAAAGATGGGAGAGTAAAAAATAAAGATACTCATGTCTCCCATGAACAAATGGTGGTACAAGCACAAGATGTTGATGCTATACAACCTCCCCCTCAAGTGGTCAATAGAAGAAATACACCTCTACTTCAAGATCATCCACAAGATCTCATCATAGGGAGTCCATCAAAGGGTGTAATGACTCGATCACAAAACTTGCTTCATTTATTGCTCATCACTCTTTTGTCTCTTGCTATGAGCCTACTAAGGTAGAAGAAGCTCTTCAAGATCCGGATTGGATAAATGCCATGCATGAAGAGTTGAACAACTTCACCCGCAATGAAGTTTGGACTCTTGAAGAGCGACCTAAAGGTGCAAGAGTCATTAGAACAAAGTGGGTGTTCCGAAACAAGCAAGATGATCAAGGTGTTGTTGTGAGGAACAAGGCAAGACTAGTTACAAAGGGGTTCTCTCAAGTTGAAGGTTTGGATTTTGGAGAGACCTTTGCACTGGTTGCAAGATTAGAAGCCATTCGTATCCTTCTTGCATATGCATCACATCATGAAATGAAACTTTATCAAATGGATGTAAAAAGTGCATTTTTAAATGGCTTTATTAATGAACTAGTCTATATTGATCAACCTCCCGGGTTTGAAGACCCTAGATATCCTAATCATGTTTATAGGTTGTCTAAGGCATTATATGAGCTTAAGCAAGCCCTAAGAGCTTGGTATGAGCGCCTTCAGGACTTCCTCATTGAGAAGGACTTCACAATTAGGAAGGTCGACACCACACTATTCACCAAGAAGCTTGATGGGCATATCTTCATTTGTCAAGTGTATGTTGATGATATCATCTTTGGATCATCAAATGAAGACTCATGCAAAGAGTTTGGTGAATTAATGTCGAAGGAGTTTGAGATGTCAATGATTGGAGAGCTTACATTCTTTCTTGGTTTTTAAGTCAAGCAAATAAGATAAGGGATTTTCATCTCTCAAGAGAAATATACTAATGATCTTCTCAAGAGATTCAAGATGGATGAATGTAAGCCAATCAAGACACCAATGCCAACTAATGGACATCTCAACCTAGAGGAGAGAGGTAACCCGGTTGATCAAACTCTCTACCGCTCTATGATTGGTAGCTTGTTATATTTGACCGCATCTAGGCCCGACATCATGTTTAGTGTGTGTATGTGTGCTAGATTTCAAACTAATCCTAAGGAAACTCATTTAATTACCGTAAAAAGAATCCTTAGGTATCTTAAGCACACATCAAGCATTGGCCTTTGGTATCCCAAAGGAGCTATATTTGAATTAGTTTGCTATTCCGACTCGGATTATGCCAGTTGCAAAGTTGATAGAAAAAGCACATCCGGAGGGTGCCATTTGCTTGGTAGATCACTTGTGTTTTGGTCCTCCAAGAAGCAAAATAGTGTGGCTTTGTCCACCACCAAAGTGGAATACATTGCTGTGGGTGTTTATTGTGCACAAATACTTTACATGAAACAAACTTTGCTAGACTATGGAGTAGTTCTAGAAAAGGTACCTCTTTTATGCGACAATGAAAGTGCGGTAAAACTTGCAAATAATCTAGTTCAACACTCTCGCACCAAGCACATAGATATCCGCCACCACTTTCTTAGAGATCATGTTGCTAAAAAAGATATATCACTAGAAGGTGTAAGGACCGAGGATCAATTGGTGGATATCTTCACTAAATCGCTAGATGAGGCAACATTTTGTAGATTGCGGAATGAGCTCAATGTGCTTGATTTTAGTAACTTCACTAAAAAATGAGCTTGTGTTATCCCTTGCATTGCATTGTAATATACAACATGTTTAATGGTTTGTAATGCATATAGGGCTTGTCTAACATGGTTAAGATAACCGCCGAAAAGCGTGTGAAGAAGCTTAACCTTAGATCAAACTTGACAAGCAACTAGATTTACTTACAAGTATTGCATTGCATATGCATGAATGTTATTTTGTCGTTTGTCTTCAAATTGCCCTCTTATTGCCTATTTTCTTAAAAAGAATTATAGCCTAAGGCAAAATATTTTGAAAAACATGAGGGTTTGAGAAAGGTCACTCACATCAGTCTCAATTGGTGTTTATTTGGATCTTATTCAAGTTGGAACTTGATTGGGAACAGGCAGCACGAAGAACACTGAAGACTTGCTAGAAAAAGAGTGACCGGACGCTGCACCGGACTCTGAAGTCCAGCGTCTGGTCAGTTCACAGGAGGTGAACTTGCTGTGAAGGAGTGACCGGACTCTGGCTTTCAGCGTCCGGTTAGATGGCATTTTAGTGTTCGGTCGTGTGGAGAAGACAAAGGTTGTATTGACCAGACTCTGGCTGCGTCCGGTTGGTGTCCACCGAATGGGTCCGGTCGGTGTCCACCGAACACGTCCGGTCGTGATCCCAGAGGTATTAGACCTCTCTAGAATCGACTGGACGCTGGGTGGCAGCGTCCGGTCGCTACCATCGGAGCGTTCGGTCTATAGGAATCGTGCGGATTGTGAACTCTTTCTCCGTTTCCTATTCAATCCCACGAGGGACCCCTTTATAATCACCGCGCGCATGTACCTAAACCCTATTCTGTCTCCACGCCGCACTGACATCGTTGGACCGCCATTCCCCATGCTCCCTAGCCACCACCTCCACACCGCCGCAGTGCCTCCCCATGCTCCTGTGCTGCCTTCCTATAGCTCCCCATGCCACCGTAGTTCCCCGTGTCGCCGCACACCCCACGCCATGCTCCTCTGTGTCGTTCCCGCTCACCACCATAGTGCCGCCCTGCATCCACACGCCGTCATGCCCTGTCGCGCACCGCCCTCCACTCCCTACGCCGCCGTGCCCATGCACAGCCTCTCCAACACCGCCGAGCCTCTGCCCTAGCGCCACCTTTGCCATAGCAAAGCTCTAGGGCCATCATTGCATCGCTCGGCCTTCGCGCCTCGCTAGAACCTTAACCCTAGCCTCGCTTTTTTGGTGGTTCCCCGTGTGTCATTTCTCTTCTTCTCGGATCGCTGGTTCGTCAGGTAGCAAGCCCGCGTTTCAATTTTGTACCTAATTGCTTGCTCTATTAGGGTTTTATATCTCTAGATGAATAATTAAAATTATTTGTATATCCTATCTATTCCATCATGCAGTGAGTCGATGCCATTGAGGTGTCAGTGGCAGTTTTCAGTTAACTCGGAGCCAAGCTCATGAGTACAGATCGAGGCCAAGCCTTGGAAGTGACAATTGATCTTTATCAGTGGCAGTTGATTCTTCTCAGATCCATCAGATGGCTCATACGAAGAATGCCGGAGGAGGTCCCAGTGACGAGGATCCGAGGCCCCTGCCTCGCCATCTTGCAAATCCAAATGGCAAGGCGATAAAGAAGTTGGCAGTAAGGAAGCGCAAGTATCCAGATGCAGAGACAGCGAGAGCCACCGTAGTTGTAGAGGCAGCAGAGCGTGTCGAGAGAGGAGGTGCTCACAGCAGAGTTCGGATTATAGATTAGCTTTCACTAGAAGCGAGGGCTACACTTGAGCGAGTTGAGAGCCTTCATGGTGGTCCAGTTGGGACTCTTATGATTGGAGGATGGCATGTTGCCATTGATGAGGATCAGCCTTAGGGGGAGTCACAGCAGCAGCCATAGGCAGCAGAGTAGACTCAGGAGGCATAGCCAGCATAGCAGACTCAGGAGGGTGAGTAGGTCGAGCAGGCCAAGGAGACAGAGCCGGCACATCAGCCATAGTTACACCGCTCTGGTCGTATCCATGCTCTAGTTACACCAAGGCTAGACACTCAGCGGAGGGGTTCTCGTCCACTACCTAGACCACAGGGTCCGCCTCTAGTGACCCATCTTGACCTGAGGACCACCATGGCCAAGCAGGTACAATAGCTGAGGTTCGTGGACTTTGAGGTGTGGTTTCCACCTAGGAGGGATGAGAGAGCATCAGAGGGGTTCTACACACCTTTGTAGGAGGATTTCTATAATGCCTATCTCAACAGTGGAGCAGTATTTAGATCACATAGGGTGTGCAACATAGAGTCTATAGTAGTAGCAGCAGCTAGAGAGCACATTCGCCCATATCTATCCTATTTATTAGGGCTGACAGATCTGATTGGACGGATAGGCCTATATGTTCCATCTTGGGTTCAATAGTTCTATGCTACACTCTAGATTGACCCACAGCACAGGTTTATACACTTTGCATTCGGAGGTAGAGACTACCGGTTGACGAGCACTAGGGTCAGGGAGATACTTAGGCTTTAGGAGCAGCCTGTCAGGTTACATGAGGTTTGCTATGGATAGACAACGCCTTCCAGACGCCCTCATGGTGGTATGGTGCCCCCTACGGACTTGGTTCGTCACTATTTCACAGAGCCCTTTGGCGAAGAGTTAAGGAGGAACCCCAGTGATCTCACTCCCACTGCTCGCATGATTGAGGCTATCATGAGGAGGACATTACTTCCGAGGATGGGATATAGAGAAGGATTGACTCATATACAACTATGGCTTCTCAACTCTCTGATGCAGCAAACAATTTTTGATATTTGGGATCTTCTTCTGTTAGAGATGGAGGACACTATAGCTGAGGGCTTCAGAGGTCACAGGTAGCTACCCTATGCTCACTAGATCACATTCCTTATCCACAGAGCAGTTACAGTTAGGCCACCTGAGATGCTAGCTGAGTACAGTGGTGCCACTATAGAGTTTCCTGTTTATAACTTGACTCAGATGATCTGCCATAGTACACCACAGGCACCTAGCCAGCTACGTCATCGCCCAGAGGTGCCAGAGACCATAGCCTAGCAGGATGATATTATCAGGGGTATTGCAACTATAGAGGAGGAGCAACTTGCTCAGTAGGAGGGATGGTCACGAGCGACCCCAATGACAGCTTAGATGATGACTACCAGCCCATTCCTCAGATGCCTCCACGATGACATGACCATGAGGCCGGTAGCTCTAGTTCAGCGCCACCTGCCCCACAGATAGACCCTGCTCTTCTTGCTATACTTGAGCGAATGAGGCAGGACTAGGCATGATAGGCTCAGGAGACTGCTGCTACGTTCGCACAGTTTTAGACTCAGCAGGTGTGGTAGAACCTCCTAATTTATAGGGCCCACATGCACCTATCACTGTCCAATGACCTCTGACAACTATGCATATGTTCCTAATAACTTAAGAAGACTGTCGGGTGTCCTCGGAGAACCCCGAATCATCCACGATTTTTTAGAGCAGGATCCATTACAGAGTCATTGCAGTATTACAACAGTTTATTCATTAATATACATCAAAATAAAATAGCAGAAGTCTTACAATAACTTAGTTTACAAAATAGTTGTTTCAAACCTTACAAACTAAGTACGATTATTATTACAAACCATAGTAGTGGAGTGGCATTAGTAACATAAACATAACACACAAAGAAAGTACCCTACCCAAAGGTCACACACTTACTTATCATCATCGATTTGAACAACAGTCATGCAGCACGGTCCAAGATAGACCTGTCCATGAGGCTCACCTGCAACAAGGGTTTAACGAACTCTGAGTACAAAAGTACTCAACAAGACTTAACCGAAGTAACAATACATAAGACTCAAGAATGCAGGCTCAGGAATTCAAGGTAAGGCTTTAGCAATAAACAAGGTTCTTTTGTGTAAAAGCTCTTTAAAAAGATTCTTTCTTTCAACATTTAACCCTAATCAAGATCATATATGAATCTGCCATGATCCGTATTGAGATCATGACCTTCATATCAAACTTTTTCTCAAAACTTCCTCAAGTTTCATTTATTAACTACGATGATGAACAGTGAGTTGAGTCTCCATAACCGAGGAGCAACGACGATTCAAACCGATTATAACCCAGCTGGGGATTCCCAACCACACGACATATTGAAAGGTCCTTGTGTGGTTTTGGTAATTGAGAGACAACCTAGGTGGACTAATTGTGTTTATGTGAGATACACAGGTGATTAGTCCACATATACATGTGTGTGAGCAACATATGCCATGAAGGTGAAAATGACTTGGAGATGTTGCAAAGCTCACACATGTGATGATGAAGGAGCTCATTGCACATGAGACATAACATTGAGTCATGTGATCAAGGTGGAGAAGATCAAGACAAGACTTGGCTTGATGGACCGGTTGCAAGCATGAAGGGCAAGTCGGAGGCTTTAGAGCGATGGACCGCGTGGTAGTGAAGCTTGAGCAAGACTTGGCGCCGATGGACAAAGGCAATGGTGAAAAGCAAGTGAAGTCAAGATCGATGAACCAATATGATCACATGATGATATGAAGTGGATCATATCATTGTTGATCATGTTGGTGCATGTGTTGCATCAATATTGGAGGAGATGGAATGGAATGCGTAAGGCAAAGGTATAACCTAGGGCATTTCATTTCACTGGTCATAGGTGTGTAGAGAAGTTGATGACTGGGTTTAGGATAGATGGTCGTACTATCAAGAGGGGCAAACTTGTTTGCATATCGGTCATCTAAGTGCCACTCGAGTGATCTAACTTTGCATCATCGCTAGGATTGAGTGGTGTGGCAAGTTGAGTGGCTAATCCTTTGAAAAATGATTGTGAAAATACTAACACACATACACATGGTGGTGTACACTTGGTGGTGTTGGCACATTTACAAAGGAGATGAAGTTGGAGTTGATGTGGATCAACTCAGCGATGGAACGGAGGTGAGAAGGGTTTGAAACTCCACTGGCGGAGTGTCCACCCGTAGAGTGCGGATAGTCTGACGGTGCCACCGGCGCACTAGATAGAAAAGATAGGGTCTCATAGAGTGCACCGGACGCTGGTTGCGTAGTGACCAGACGCTGGGGTCCTACGTCCAATCAATGATGACACAGCGTGCAGGCGTCGGTCATCAATCAAACGCTGGCGGTGGAAGTGACCGAACACTGACTGTGTGCATTCGATCAAGGTGACGTGTGGTGATGTAGGCAGAGCAGAGTAGCTGGAAGTGATCGAGCGCTGGTGTTGCGTCCGATCGCGACCGACCGGACGTGTCCGGTCATGTCTGGTACCTTACTGGAAATGACTGGACGCTGGGGTTGCTGCGTCCGGTCAGTTCAAGCTGCTGCATCCGGTCGATAGATGACCATTGAGATCAAGTGAACAGTATTTGAAGTAGGGGACACATGGCGTGCATCACATGACCGGACGCTGAGGTCCAGCGTCCGGTCGATCGGACCAAAGCATCCGGTCATCCTGACTTTTGCCTAGTGAAGGGGTAACGGCTCTATTTGTTCATGGGGTTATAAATAGATGCCATGGTTGGCCTTGGGCCGGTAGCTGAGCACACTAGAGCCTTGGTGGCTTGTGTAGTAGTGCTTGGGAGCCCTCCATCTCACATATACTTGATAGTGATCATTTGATTGTGTGAGAGAGCGATTCTAGTGCGATTGCATCGTGAGGTTGCGTCGAGTGGCACTAGGTGATCGAGTTGCAAGCCGGTGGTGCTTGTTACTCTTGGAGGTTACCACCTCCTAGATGGCTTGGTGGTGGTCTCCGTTGAAGCCCGCAAGAAGCTTGTGCGGTGCTCCGGAGAAGAGCTTTGTGAGGGGCATTGTGCTCGCCCCATGGGAGCCATGAAGAGCAACTCTAGTTTTGCGTGTCATTGAGCTACCCTCACTTTCAGGGTAGGTTCTTGTGGTGCCCGATGTGCGGGCTTGGCGGGTGATGCCAATTAGCCGTCGAACCACCAAGTGAGCGGTCGACACAACGGGGACGTAGCGTGTTGGCAAGCATGTGAACCTCGAGAGAAAAATCATCGTGTCAACCTTGTTCTTTCTGTTGGTTTGCATCCTCATTACACAAGCTTGTAATTACTTTCATATACATTGTGCTTCTGTAGCTTACTAGTTACCTTCTTGCTTATGTAGCATAGAAGTAGCTCCCTTGCGTGGCTAATTAGGTTTGTGTAACCTTGTTAGTCACTTTGCTTAGTTTGTATAGCTAAGTATTTGCGCTCTCTAATTTGGCATTGGTTGCCTTGTTATTGAACATTGCTAGTGAGCTTAGTTGGCTTTGTGCTTTTCCTTACTAGCATATGTAGGAGCTCCCTTGTTGCTTAAAGTACTACTGGCATAGGTTTGTGTGACCTTGCTCCTAGAATTGGTTAGGTGAGCTCTAGCTAGCCCGATACCTTTGTTGCTTAATCAATAACTTTGGAAGGTGCTAGAGAACATAGATAGAGGGGTGTAGTCTTGGCTAGACCGATAGTTATAATTCCGCACTTGATTCTGTTAGCCGACAAAATTAATTTTAGAAAGGACTATTCACCCCCCTCTAGTCCGCCATCTCGACCCTACAAGTGGTATCAGAGCTAGGTCTCTCATTTGTGGTCTTCACTGACTCGAGAGGATGCTGTCTAGTGGGCTAGATGTTTGTGAGACACATTTTTTATATCACAAACTTTGCACTTTGGAAAAATCACATGCTTGATCATTTTCATGCAAAGGGACCTAAATTTTGGTGGGTTGTCACAAGTGGTCTCACCCATGTCTTGAACCATAGAAATCTTACCAAAGCTCAAAGAGTTCTCTATGAATTTGATGCACATGCTTGTTGTTTTCTAATGGATGTTTTAAGCTTTGATTTGATGAAACAAGTAAACATCAAGGGAACCGCTCATGAGATGGGAGTCCATCAAGGAAACCTTCGGTGATTCCTCCACATGGGATGATGGCAAATTCAAGAAGGAGGATGAGCCCAAGAAGGAGGTGCATTAGTGTGTTGAGCATGACCACAACTTGGTGATTGTGGAAAATTGCTCTGCCTCATAGTCAAGTAATGATAATGATGATCGATCTACTACAAGTTCACTTGATAAGGTTGATGATGATGCCACAAGTGTTGCAAGTGATGATGCTACCCCATGCACACTTGATGGTGATGTTGGTTCATGCTCAAGCCATGATGGTGATGCTACTATAAGCTCTCCAACTACACCACATTGTCTCATGTTACAAGGTGACACCAAGGTATCAAATGATAATGTGGTTGATCATGTTGATTCATATGATGAGCTTGTTAGTAGACTTGCTAGCATGACCATGTCTTTAGATAATGAGAAAACTAAAACATTGAAATTAGAAAATGAAAACTCATTTCTAAAGAACTCTTATGAAGAACATAAGAAATTACTTGATGCTTATAAATCTTCACATGATGAGCTAAAATTGAATCATGAGACACTACTTGCATCTCATGATGAATTGTTAGAACAGCATGCTTCTCTCATTAAAATGTTTACAAAGAAACTTAAAAATAATGAGAGCTCATCACATGGATCAAATGATAAATCACAAATTGTTGCTAACCCTTGTGATGTAGGCAAGAAGCATGTATCCACCTCTTGTGATGATTTATTAGAAATGCCATGCTCTTCATAAATAGATGCTTGTTCTACTTCTATGTCTTGTGAGACTAACCTTTTGAAGAAGAACAATGAGCTCAAAAATGAAGTGAAGAATTTGAGCAATAAGTTAGAGAGGTGCTACAGCTCAAAAGTCACCTTTGAGCATATGTTGAAGACTCAAAGAAACTATGGTGACAAGTGTGGCCTTGGCTTCAAGAAGAAAATGACAAAGGGTGAAAGAAAGAGAGAGAGAAAGATGAAGAAGCTACAACAAAGAAAGCTCTCTCATACCATGTGCTACCGGTGTCATGAAGCGGGACACCTTGCAAATGGTTACCCTAACATTGAGAAGCTCAAGAATATAAAAGAAGAAGAGAGGCTAAAGCATGTCAAGTGCTTCAAGTGCCGCACTTAGGGTCATCTTACCTCAATGTGCCCAAACAAGCAATTGATGAAGCAACAAGTGAAGCCTCAACCAAAGCCACAAGTTGAGCAAGAGAAGACATCCCAAGTTCAAATCAAGATCAACCATGAAGATGGTGGTGATTTGATGATAAAGAAGAAGAAAACTACAAGGGGTGGAAAGGCAAGGCATCCAATGCAAACTCAAGATGCTAAGATGATGAGCAAGAATGAAGATAAGAAGAAAGATTATGCTCACATCAAGTGCTTCAAGTGTGGAAGTACAGGACACTTTGCCTCTAAGTGTCCTACCAAGCTTGAGAAGAAGGCTCAAGCAATCCATGAGAGGCAAGGCAATGAGAAGCACCACATGAGCAAAGAAGAGAAGGCTCAATCAAAGAGAAAGTGTTACTCATGCCGGGAAAGGGGAGACATGGCATATTCATGTTCCCTAGGTAAAACTCCTAAGCCTATTTTAATTAATGATGATTCTATGCTTAGGAAGGATGGTAATAGTACCTCTATGGTTGCTATTGCAAAACATCCCGCTATTCATACTAAGGCTATGCCTAAGTATGTTGCTCCTAACTTAAGAGGACCCAAACTTGTTTGGGTACCATCAAAAAGTGGATAATTGATTATAGGTATCATCGGCATTGGAGACTTAATTCAATTGATTTTATATTGATCAATCATATGTTGAGTCATGATATGAATCCTAGTGCACATCCAAACTCAATGCCAAGTGAAAATTAAGTGAAGTCCAAGTGCTATCAACATACAAGTGCTATGATTCAAGTTGTTGGTGATTTATTGGATATATTTTATGACTTACAAATAATTAAGTTGAAGCTTGCTAGTTGGATGATCATGAGCTAACCAAGGTATATCTCTTGTTGATCATTTAATTTGGGTGCATATGAGTTGATTGAATTGGATAAATATGCAATGTTGCTTGCATATGAGATGATTGAATGGATAATTGATTAGTAGTAAAGTTTGGATTAATTTGTGTTGGATAAGTTTATAAGATGACATTTAGTAAGTGGATTGAATGGATTTATGTCTTCTGAAAGTATTCAAACAAGTTAGTTTCAAGTTTGATTCATATTTGATGAAGTATAGCTCAAGTGGTTGAAATCTGTCCTATATTGAAAATCTGAGTGAGCTATAATCTTAGCCATGTTTGAGAAATCAAAACTTATTGGATTGTCATAAAAATTGGTGTACATTCTCTAGACTTATGTTATAATATGCTGTAGAAATTTCATGAAAATTAAATAAGAAATGCTTCAGTTTTGGAGTGGTTCTTGTTAGCTATAGTGCAGCAGTTTTCAGCATATAGCAGTGGTGGAAGAATTGAAATCTGGTAGCAATCTAGAAGCCAAATAAAGCTCAAATTTTTACAGCTACTAGATAACTTAGTGAAGCACACCTCCACCAAATTTCGTGGTATTTGGATTTGTACTTTGGGAAATATGCTTATTCCTTTGAAGAGTACAAAATCTGTTAGAAAAGTGACAAATGTTGGATTGATCTAGAGTCACTTTGATTGAAAGGTCATCAAGATGGAAACATTTTTATAAGTAATTGAGGCACCTAAGTTTGGTTTTGAGATGATCTATAAGCGTGACAAGAAAAGAGTACAAGGCCATTTGATTGTGGAGTGTACTTTGCACACATTCGATACTAAAATTGGAAGATCAAGATCAAACTTAAGATAAAGATGAAATTTAAGTTCTAGTGACTATTGAAAATAATTTGGTAGAAAGAAAAGGACTTAAAGAAGGAATCAAGGTTACTCATCAAGTTAAGTCCATCACTTGGATTAATCAATCAAGTTATTTCAAGTGAGTGTCAAGAATGGTTCTTGGAGAGAGGTCACTTCTCCCTAGTGTAGGGGCTTACCGCCTATGAGTAGGTAAACCAAGTGTGGTACTTGGAAGGCTAACATGGAAGTGGTAATTCGAGGGACATTTGAGATGCTTAGTTGAAGCAATCAAAAGGATTGATCAAGAAAAGTAAGCAACACCCAAAAGAGAGCTAGTCATAATATTTCAAGTGGTATTCTCACGTTGAAGCTCTCATGCAAGCATTGATCAAAAGATGAAGCAAGCCAGCCATAACAAGAAAGAGCACTTGATCATAAGTGGTATTCATTTCATATGGGTGAAGAGTAGAATTCAAAATGGTGTCTATTGGTCTTCACCAAGCTTATAATTGGACCTCACATTGCTATTGGAGTAATAAATTGGAATCTATGTGACTATCCTCTACTCCAACATAGCAAAGGTATCAATTGTAATGTGCATAATCATTTCATCCCTTACTAGTATACGGTTAGTGCATATAGTACATGCTTCATAGGATCATGCATAACAAATGAAATGTTTAAATTCATAGCCTACCACTATTGCTTGAATGATTACTTGATCTAGTGGTTAGTATATGAATTTGTTCATGAGCTAGTGAACCCAATTACTTGACTTAATTTGAATTGCTAACAAGTGACAAGTACAACATTGGTAAGATAACCCTTGCAAGAGGTGTGAAGAAGCTTGCCATTGGTTCAAACATGACTTGAAAGCTTAGGTAAATCAATTTAGTTCAAGCTAACCATAGAAGCTCATGATAGTGATAAGAGTACAAGCACAAGACAACAATGCAAATGAATATCTAGTTTGTTTGTTACAAGTGGTATCTAGACTCAAGTATTTCATCAAGAATCTACAAGTGATGTCTAGATTAACTCACAAGTGATATTCTATAAGTGGTACTCATGAAGATAGCAAATGTTCAAGAAATGGTTTTTATTAATAAATCCAACAAGTGGTTCCATACTAAAAAATTCTTTCAAGTGATATCATATATACATATGGTATCAATCATGCAAGACGATGGTTCCACAAGTGATCCTCAACTTTAAGTGATCATCAAATGAAGAATGCATCCTTCACCTACCAGAGCTCAAGTATATCAAATGGATGACCCATGCTATCACATAGGGGGAGGTGTCCCACAAATTGATCTCAAGATCAAAAATCTTATGTGTGGTATCTCAAGAAGCCCTACACAAGATACAAGTGGTACAAGTTACAAGTGGTATCTACAAGTGGTGTCATTCCAACAATCAAGTGATGTCCATAAAAAATGCAAGATTCAAGCCTCAACTATCTACCCCAAATATATACATTTGCATCAATGAGAAGCACACCTTTTATGGAAATTGATGACAAAGGGAGAGAGATTGTACAAAGATATTAAAGCTTTGAGATTGAGATTGTACAAGGGGGAGAGATAAGATATAAAAGCTCAAAGAAGTAGAGGTTGGACATGGATATGGACAAAGAGGGAGTAAAGTAGAGGCTGGACATGGACATGGACAAAGAGAGAGCAACATTGAAGAAAAGAAATAGATCAAAATTCTTGGATAGGAGAAGCACACAAGTAGGGGGCATAAGCTTTCAAATTCAATATGCATGCTTGTGTGGTGTATGCTAGTTGTAGAACTTGAATGATGATTTGATAACTAGCATGCATAGGATGATAGCTAGACACTTGGTATGCTTTTCAAGTAAAGCTAGTACCTTGCTTTTAATGTTGATCTCACAAGGTATCTAGTGCTTTTACTTCCAAGTGATATCTAGCTAACCATGGTGCTAAGGATGAACTTAAATGTGCAACTCCGATTGGTACACGCTTCAAAGGTTTATTCTATACACCTTAGCATCATTTAGTAGTAATTACTCTCCCACAATTTTAATCTTTGCATATGTGCGAGCTTCAAATCAAACACTCTAGCACATATGTAGGGGGAGCTAATACTACCATCTTGGGTTTGTGATACTTGTCCAAAATCATTTTGATCGTAAAATTGCTTGGGCAAGCAACATGAATCCAAAAGAGCTTAATTTCCATATCTTTGTAGAGTTGTCAGCAATTACCAAAAAGGGGGAGATTGAAAGGTCCTTGTGTGGTTTTGGTAATTGAGTGACAACCTAGGTGGACTAATTGTGTTTATGTGAGATACACAGGTGATTAGTCCACAGGTACATGTGTGTGAGCAACATATGCCATAATGGTGAAAATGACTGGGAGATGTTGCAAAGCTGACACATGTGATGATGAAGGAGCTCATTGCACATGAGACATGACATTGAGTCATGTGATCAAGGTGGAGAAGATCAAGACAAGACTTGGCTTGATGGACCGGTTGCAAGCATGAAGGGCAAGTCGGAGGCTTTGGAGCGATGTACCATGTGGCGGTGAAGCTTGAGCAAGACTTGGCGCCGATGGACGAAGGCAACAGTGAAAAGCAAGTGAAGTCAAGATCGATGAACCAATATGATCACGTGATGATATGAAGTGGATCATATCATTGTTGATCATGTTGGTGCATGTGTTGCATCAACATTGGAGGAGATGGAATGGAATGCGCAAGGCAAAGGTATAACCTAGGGCATTTCATTTCACCGGTCATAGGTGTGTAGAGAAGTTAATGACCGGGTTTAGGATAGATGGCCGTACTATCAAGAGGGGCAAACTTGTTTGCATATCGATCATCTAAGAGCTACTCGAGTGATCTAACTTTGCATCATCGCTAGGATTGAGTGGCGTGGCAAGTTGAGTGGCTAATCCTTTGAAAAATGATTATGAAAATGCTAACAT
The DNA here is from genome assembly GCF_019320115.1 of Miscanthus floridulus. NCBI lineage: Eukaryota > Viridiplantae > Streptophyta > Magnoliopsida > Poales > Poaceae > Miscanthus > Miscanthus floridulus. The sequence continues at coordinate 1,182,699 of NC_089586.1, forward strand.
ACATACACATGGTGGTGTACACTTGGTGGTGTTGGCACATTTACAAAGGAGATGAAGTTGGAGTTGATGTGGATCAACTCGGCGATGGAACGAAGGTGAGAAGGGTTTGAAAATCCACCGGCAGAGTGTCTACCCGTAGAGTGCGGACAGTTCGACGGTGCCACCGGTGCACTAGATAGAAAAAATAGGGTCTTATAGAGTGCATCGGACGTTGGTCACATAGTGACTGGACGCTAGGGTCCTACGTCCGGTCAGTGGCGACAGACAACGTGTAGGCGTCGGTCATCGATAGGATGCTGGCACTAGAAGTGACCGGACGCTGACTGTGTGCATCCGGTCAAGGTGACGTGTGGTGACATAGGTAGAGCAGAGTAGCTAGAAGTGACCGGATGCTGGTGCTGTGTCCGATCGTGACCGACCGGACGCGTCCAGTCATGTCTGGTACCTTACTGGAAACGACCGGACACTAGGGTTGCTATGTCCGGTCAGTTCAAGCTACTGTGTCTGGTCGACAGATGACTATTGAGATCAAGCAAACAGTATTTGAAGTAGGGGATACGTGGCGTGCATCGCACGACCGGATGCTGAGGTCCAGCGTCCGGTCGATCGGACCAGAGCGTCTGGTCGTCCCGACTTTTGCCCAATGAAGGGGTAACAGCTCTATTTGTTCGTGGGGTTATAAATAGAAGCCATGGTCGGCCTTGGGCCAGTAGCTAAGCACACTAGAGCCTTGGTGGCTTGTGTAGTAGTGCTTGGGAGCCCTCCATCTCACATATACTTGATAGTGATCATTCGATTATGTGAGAGAGCGATTCTAGTGCGATTGCATCATGAGGTTGCATCAAGTGGCACTAGGTGATCGAGTTGCAAGCCGGTGGTGCTTATTACTCTTGAAGGTTGCCACCTCCTAGATGGCTTGGTGGTGGTCTTCGTTGAAGCCCGCAAGAAGCTTGTGCGGTGCTCTAGAGAAGAGCTTTGTGAGGGGCATTATGCTCGCCCCGTGGGAGCTACGAAGAGCAACTCTAGTTGAGCATGTCATTGAGCTACCCTCACTTTTGGGGTAGGTTCTTGCGATGCCCGACGTGCGGGCTTGGCGGGTGATGCCAATTAGCCACCGAACCACCAAGTGAGCGGTCAACACAACGGGGATGTAGTGTGTTGGCAAGCACGTGAACCTCGGGAGAAAAATCATCGTGTCAACCTTATTCTTCCCGTTGGTTTGCATCCTCATTACACAAGCTTGTAATTACTTTTATATACATTGTGCTTCTATAGCTTACTAGTTACCTTCTTGCTTATGTAGCATAGAAGTAGCTCCCTTATGTGGCTAATTAGGTTTGTGTAACCTTGTTAGTCACTTTGCTTAGTTTGTGTGGCTAAGTATTTGCGCTCTCTAATTTGGCATTGGTTGCCTTGTTATTGAGCATTGCTAGTGAGCTTAGTTGGCTTTGTGCTTTTCCTTACTAGCATGTGTAGGAACTCCCTTGTTGCTTAAATTACTAGTGGCATAGGTTTGTATGACCTTGCTCCTAGAATTGGTTAGGTGAGCTCTAGCTAGCCCGGCACCTTTGTTGCTTAATCAATATCTTTGGAAGGTGCTAGAGAACATAGATAGAGGGGTGTAGTCTTGGCTAGACCAATAGTTATAATTCCGCACTTATTTTGGTTAGCCGACGAAATTAATTTTAGATAGGACTATTCACCCCCCTCTAGCCTGCCATCTCAACCCTACACATATGCAGGTCCCTGACCTACATATACCAACCCACCCTCAGATCCTCTAAAATAAGAACAGGTCCGCACCACCTGAGAGCACAGTATTCCACCAATCCAGCCCATTGCCACGTGGGTACATGCTACTCCCACCATCTCTCCACTCCCAGTGCACGAGTAGCCATTCTCGTAATAGAATAGCTGAGTTAAGGCTTACCATAGCATGTGGCTAGTACTACAAAGTCTCACCTTATGCAATTCAACAACGGATGGTTCTTAATCGACACAGGCGGAAAGAACCCGCTCACAAGACATCCATGTCTTGTGGCTCTCATACACTGAGTCTGCCTGGTCTAGATTTATTACTCCACATGATTATATCTCATGCTAGCATAAATAACCAATCATATCTAAGAAACCATTTATATCTCGCAGGTGACCGGTAATCACCCAGCTTTTATCGTTCTAAGCATGGCTAAGCATAATTAGGCATTCTTGGATTGAAACGGGTAACAAGGTTGATATGGAAAAACAAAGTTGGTAATGCACCAATTAGGTTTCCACTCGACTCCTAATCACTTAATGCAGTATTTGAAAGCAAAAGCGATATAAATTTGTAAAACATGAGGTAGGTTTAAATGTATCCGGGGCTTGCCTTGATTGTCGGAAAAGTCAGGTTCCGGAGATGCTCCACAGATATCAAACCCGACCTCCACAGGTGGATTAACTTCCTCAACAACTTGGTTAACTACCATGTTCTAACTTTCGTTTACTACACGTAGTAACAATGCCATGTTTAATATGATGCACGATATAAAACATGATGCTTGACGATGGATGCAAAAGGTTAGTAACTTGAATACAACTTTCCATCACGGTACAGTTGCAAACCAACAACTTAATAAATATTTTCATAAACTCAAACACTTACTTTAATTGCCAAGGATCATTATATGCTAATGACCCAAGATCATCACTCAATCCCAAATTCAAACAAAACCTAAATCATTAGGGTTTACTATTTGTTTTTATTAATTAATAACTAATTAATAATTATGAAATAAATCAACTTTCTCCAAATGAGCTCAAAATTTTTGTGAAGACTCATCACATGATAACTAAGTGGCAAAACAATTTTCATAATTTTTGGATAATTATTTATGCCTAGAAAAATCATGGAAACCCATTTATTAATTAATTTGAGCAATTTTTATCACATTCAAAATGTACTAAAAATAACATTTAATATTTTTCTTAAATAGTTTACATCTCAGAGAGGTCACACAAAACTTTTCATAATTTTTGGAGCTCTGTTTAATTCTACAGAAAATAAACAAATCACAACACTATTTAAACAATTCTGCAAAATAGAAAATTTCATTTTCAAATACACAGTCATTGACATCAGGGTCCCACTCATCAGCACAGTACTCCCACGCTGACCACGGTGGTGAGCCCTCTGACTGGTGATTTCTCACCGATGGTGAGGTCTCCGACGATGGCTAGGGTACCAACATGATCACCACGGCAAGGCGCACCTATTGGTGGCACTGATTGCACCAGTCACTACTCAAACCGAGCTCAACGCCGGCCATGGCAGACACGGTGGTGCAGCTGCGCTATGTTGGTGAAGTGAGGCTAGTAGCAGTTAAATAAAATGTGTGGAAAGACTCAGCAGCTCACCCCAAACACGCTCGAGCTAATGGCTGAACCAGAGGAGCAACAGGAAGGCTTGTTGGCGATCACCGTACACACGACGGAGCAAGCTGTCGTCGACGACGGCGTTCCAGCGGCTGCAATGGATGAAAAGGTCATCCAACAAGACATAGAGCATCATGGCAACATGGTGAAGCTAGAGCTACGCTTAGCAAGGGCAGAGACGCACCATAGAGTACTGGCCACTATGAAGCGAACTCGACGGTGGTGCTGCCGGCCGCGAGGAAGAAAGACGACGTGTTGCGCAACTCAGTGAAGTCAGGCTATTAGAACAAGTTGGCTAGGTTTGCAATGAGCAGGCGGAGCTGTGGCATGCTTTGCTGAGACTAGGAGAGGTCTACGGTGACGGCGTGAGCTCGTCAGAGCTGGGCGGCGACGACGGGAAAAACAGAGGAGAAGAAATAGAGAAGAACAACGACGGCGTAGGCTTTATAGCACGACCAAGAAGCAAGGAGAAGCCACGCAGCAGCCTTCCCATGCCAGCGCAAAGCCAGAGATGGCCACGGGCGCGACTGGAAGCCGTTGGAAGATCATCGACGGTGAGGTGTCACCCGCTGGCACTGTTCACTATAATTACCGAATTGCCATTCAATCCATTTTTCAAAACACTCTCAAATTTACATGGTAACTAAAAAATATCCAAAAATAAAAGTTGTTCCAATTTCAAAGTTCTACAACTTTTCTTTAACAACCATACTCAAATTATGTGTACATTTTAAAATGTAACATTAAAATCAAAAGGGGACACTTTAAGAACTTATCGCCTTTTTAAATTACTTCAAATTTTATATAACAACTTTGAAAACTCAAAAAACCAACTTTGTACAAAATGACAAGCTCTACACTTTTACTTTTAGGCTCAACCTCAAAATGTACTTAGATTTTGAATTAGGTTTTCTAGGGTCGAATTAAACGCTAGAAATTAGGGTTTTCGGAATCCAATTCAATACAAAAGTTTTGAATTTGATTCATCTATACAAGTCAACACATATAACCATAAAAATGAACTTGTTTTAGTGAATGCATATAAAAGTTTTTACTAACACCAAAATGATGTGCAATGCATATGATGACATGGCATATTTTAGGGTTTAAAACACTAGAGGTGTTACAGCAGGACGAGTTCTAGAGACAGCAGCAGGCCATCCAGCAGCAGTAGCAGGCCATACAGCAGTAGCAGCAGTAGGCCATGCATCAGTAGCAGCTTCTCATGCAGTAGCAGCTTCTCAGATTCATGTAGTATGTAGTGACAACGATTGGGGCCCCACCGCCACAGGCTTCGCCCCAGCTTGGTCAGCCTGCCACCACTTTGATGACTCCAGCATTATAGCCTAGTGGGCTTCAGAGTCAGGAACAACCACCAGCACAATATGCTTCACCTACAGAGCAGGTGTCCTAGTGGTTTGCTTCACTAGTGATAGCCCCGCAGTTCACACCTCTTCAGACGGGCTTCACACCGGCACAGACGTCGTCGCTGCTACTGCTAGACACTTTAGTCTCTAGGAGTCTTGGAATGACCTTTAGCGAGTTGACAGGGTAGCCTACTCCACCATACCTGCATGTTTCAGGTCCTTCTATAGCTGCACCTATCACAGTGACTACAGAGACGCTCCCCTCCTTAGTGGCATCATCAGAGCTGGCTGCTTCAGTTATACCAGCACAACCTACAGCAGCTTTAGTCCCTGATCCGACCCAGACTGCTTTAGCATCACTTCCAGCTACAGAGGGTCAAACAACTCAAAGCTCAGGATCAGATGATGATGGCATCTAGTTCCACCTCGCTCCTCGTACCTCAGCGCCTGGCTCATCCGTTGTAGCCCCGATGACCGACCCTTAGGTTTTGGTGTTTGATGCCAAAGGGGGAGAGGATTCAAGTATGTTAGCCTTAGAGGGAGCGACATATCTAGGGGGAGCTTAGTTATTATATTAGCTTATCTATTACATTTGGAGTTTTTATGTGTGTGATACATTATGCATTCATGTTTACTACTATATTTATGTGATAGTGATATCTATGTGATCGTGATATATGACATGTGTGCTCTCTACTGTGAATTATTTATACGTCATATCACTTGTGCTACGCTCATTTGCTTTGCTTCCGTGTTTTACTCTGATGCAAATGAGCTTTATTACTTGTACTTATGCTTATTTCATATCTTTTGAGTACATCATGTTGGCTTAGGTCATATAAGTTTGCCTAACACTTTTGTTCTTACTGCCAAAAGCTTATATGAACCAAGCATGTTAAAAACCTCATCTCTTTCACATACTCGAGGTAGTATTGTCGTCAATCACCAAAAAGAGGGAGATTAAAAGCATCTAGGCCCCTAGTTGGGTTTTGGTGATTAATGACAATACGTGATTACTGTAACTAACGTGTGTTTTGTAGAGGCAATTAAGTTAGGTCATGGTAATAGAGATCGATTGGGCAATCATGGTTGTCATGCTCCTACGATGGAAATCATTTCAGTTTTCAAAGGATAGACAACAAGGTTAAGGATGGACTAGTTCTAAGTGTCGATTGAAGTTGGAGAGACACTTAGAGTAGTTTAGGACTTTGTTTTTCCTTTGGCCATGCTATTAAGGGGGGTATGAATGGGTAGCTTGACCTAGGTGAGTCTAGTGAGTTAGGTGTGGTGCACACTTACTAAATCTAGCACTAGGTAGCTCCTTAACAGCCCTTTGATCTAATGGAGCAATCTTCATTCACATATGATCGAGAGTTGGAAGTGAATGGAGGGTCAAATACTGACCGGACGCTGGCTCCGGTGTGACCGGACGCTGGCTCAGGGTCCGGTCAGTTCATTTGACCAAGGTAAAAGCATCTGGAAGTGACCAGACGCTGAGAGGTCAAGTGACCGAATGCTGAGGGTCAGCATCTGGTCGACTCCAGTAAGGTCCCAGAGAGGGAGAATCCTGATCGGACGTGTCCAGTCAATACTGATCGGACACTGATCAGGTTTCAGCTACTGACCGGACGCTGCTCAGTAAGTGACCGAATGCTGGGGGTCCAGCGTTCAATCGACATCAGTAAGGTTCTAGTGAAGGGAAACATGACCGGACGCATCCAGTCAGTGCTGACCGGACGCTGTCCAGTGTCCGGTCAACACTTAATTAATGGAGTTCAAGGTGTACTGACCAGAGCATCTGGTCAACATGACCAGAGCGTCCGGTCACCCCGCAGAGGCACATAACGGTTCATTTTTTAGCCGATGTTATAAATACAACCTCCACTCATGTGTGGGGGTACTTTTGCTCATTCCAACAGCTGAGAAACATGTTTGAGAGTGCCAAGAAGAGCAAGGTCCTAGTGAGGTGATTGAGATTTGAGAATCCCAAAGAGAGCCCTCATTTGTGAGATCAAGAGTAGCAAAGTGTGCATCCACCCTTCTCATTAGGCTTGTCATGGTCAAGTGAGAGTTCATGCTTATTACTCTTGGTGATCACCATCACCTAGACAACTTGGTGGTGATTGGGAGTTTGGTGATCATCCAGCGAAGCTTGTGGGTGACCCAACTCAAGTTGTGAGCGGTTGTGGGTGATTCACCGCGACGGAGTGTTGAAGAATCAACCCGTAGAGAGTACTTGATCCTTGCATGGATCAAGGGGGAGCTACACCCTTGTGCGGGTGCTCCAACGAGGACTAGTGGGGAGTGGTGACTCTCCGATACCTCGGCAAAACATCGCCGTATTCCTCATTCTCTATTTACTTTGAGCATTTACTTTGAGCATTTATTTTGAGCAATCAAATTCTTGTCTTTACATTCATAGAATTGTCATGCTAGAGTAGGATTGGAACTTAGGTTGCAAGTCTTTTGTGTGGTAGAACAATTAGAAACACTTTCTAGGCACAAGGCGTTAATTGGGCTAACCATATGATTTAATTATTGCAAAGAAATTTGTAATTAGCCCAATTCACCCCCCTCTTGGGCATCTTGATCCTTTCAGTCTTTAACCATCGGATGAGGTGACATGACACTCCTCAATCCTTTGATTTGGATACCCAGGTATAGGTATCTGACAATAGCCCCAGAGCTTTTGGAGGGGTGAGACACTCCTACAAAGGCTTTTTGTGATTTGTTGCTCCTATGACAGTTGTGTCGTGTAGGGTAACCGAGTAGGATTTAGGCACCCAGCCTCCGTGTGGGGGACTGGCAAAGTGGATACAGATGCCCAGCCCCTGAGGAGGAGATGCACTGGTAATCCGTTTTCCACTGGGTGCGCACGAGCGCACCTGGTGGGTGTAGCTCCCAAGCCTTTGGAGGACTAAAACTGTCTTGCAAAGGCTTTTTGCGATCCGTTGCTTGAGGGTACACGAGAGTACTATTTGTTATTGTCACTTTGCAGTATGGTGAGCCATGTATGATACATGTCATTTGTCTATGACCGCATGTTCAGTCTCTTTGCGATGCCAAGCCCCCACGCGTAGCAGGGGTCCGGTCGGAGGGTCGGTTTGTCTTATGATCGTCATCCCTCATGCGTCCATTCGTTAGGACAAAGGGGCTAAGCCATGCCATGCTTTTCTTGCTAGATGGAGCATGGTGCTCAATGAGTTGTTAACAGGCTTGTTCGAGTGGAGCCCCAGCATCCCCTTCGTGGGGGCCTAGTTCGAGATCAACTGGTGACTGACTCTAGATTCTTGGTGGCTGGTCCATATAGTTCTCGGATCTGTTCGACCAGTCTGAGGGCTTGATGCCTTTCTATGGGGAAAAACCATAGACCCTACATCATCCAAGACTCAAAACAAGGGTCAAGATGTCGTGGTGCTTCATGTGCTTTGGGTATTGGCCGCTAGCGGGCCCATCCTTAACCTCCCCTAACTCTAGGGTGCCCTAGAGCAGCCATGAACCCACTGGTGGGCTAGCCTTCAAACTCCTAGGCATTAATGGGCCATAGGAGCATTTTCAGCTCTGTATCCCACTTACCTATGATGACCCATAGCCTTTGAAGATGAACCATCGCCTAGCAGATCCTTCACGGGGAAGATTTGGATGGGCATGCACTCGTTCTCTCGAGGCAGCGATGTGACTGATGCTATGAGGAATAGTGAGGGCACAAGTCCTGAAAGAAATGGACCAGGCAAGGCGTGGGGCACGTTAATTTAGGTGGACGGTTTGCCCTTCACCTGTTCCACCCTTACCTTATATACAGAGCCATTTCTCCCTAGCCTCCATACGCGCAGCTGCATCCTTGCAATTCTAGCCTTCCTGCCTTTTGCTCTCGAGTTTTGGCCTTTGTTCCCCTGTTTCTACTCCACCATTAGTGAAGTTCTCGCTCTCTAGCCCTACGCCACCGCCAAAACTTCTGCATTGCTATCCCCTTTCCTCGATGGAGCCATGGCCTCACTCCGACGTTCTCCACATGTGCATGGAGGGTCAGTTAAGAAAGGCCTTCTCCACACATGGACCGCGGTGATGGAGTGGATCATACCTGGTGGTGAGGACATGTCATCGCCACCCAATGGCTATGTTGTCTCCTTCATCCCCTTCCACGAGCGTGGGCTCATGACTCCTCCCCATCAATTCCTTCGAGGGCTACTGCACTACTATGGGATTGAGCTGCAGCATCTGAATCCCAACTGGATTCCACACATCTTGGCTTTTGTTATGCTGTGCGAGGGGTATTTGGGGATTGAGCCCCACTTCGAGCTATGGAAATACTTCTTCGCCGTCGAGCTATAGAAGAAGAAGGAGAAGAAGAGGCTAGACCTAGCGGTGCCAATGGGTTGCGTGAGCATCTGTCTTTGGGGTAGCCTATCATCGGAGTACATGTCCATCCCTTTGTTGAAGTCCAATAAGGGGTGGCATAAGCTCTAGTTCTACCTAAGGAACGTCGCCGCTGCCCCCTACCAATCTTCATTGGCTGCCTGATCAAGGAGGCCGCGGACATGTGGAGGTATGGGCCCATTGGGAGGGAGCAGAAGAGGCTCGGCGACCTCCTCAAAGCCATCGTGACTCTAAAGGGCCATGACCTTCATGGGACCGGTGTCGTTGGAGCATACCACATCAAGAGGCTAGTGCAGCTGATGCCGCATGCTCTTCTGATGTGGAAGATGACACCGGATTCCGTGCCCAAAGGGACGGTGATGGTCATCGGTGAGGCCCTCAGCATCGGCGAAATGGCACAATGCCTCAAGGAGGCAATGGAGTGCCCGGTGGATCTGTCGGTGGATCTTGCCCTAGTGTACCTAGTCCTAGGGCATCCCTTGATGTGGCCGGATGCAGGTTTGGTCAAACTAGTAAGTCTTCTTCGAGTTTCTTTCCTTGTCCGACCCTCCTATGTTCTCAGATTCTAACCATCAGGATTTGTAGCCTGGCCTTGTCGCTCATGATTCTGACTCGCCATTGCCCGAGGACACGGCATGGAGGGTGGTGAACCATGCCTTGGCTAAGGCGGCAAAGGCGAGGAAGGAGCGGAAGAAGGCTAAGAAGGAGCGAGCAAAGCTCCAATGTGGAAGGCGTCAGCAAGGCTCGGAGGAGAGCGATAGTGATGAGGAGGGGGAAGAGGAGGAAGAGTCTGACCCCAACATCCCATGGGGTGTGCTTGCGCTCGAGGATGAGCAGGCCAACATGGGGCAAGTCAACTCGACCCTGATTCCATAGCACGCCCCCGTGTAAACCAAAGAGGATGCGCCTTCGAGATCGACAGGGGAGGATGCACCCCTGAGGTTGGCAGAGCAAGTCCACCCTGCTCTGACCGACCCCATCGGGGTGACCCTGATTTCATAGCAAGCCCCAGTGCAAATTGAAGAGGATGCACCTCCAAGATTGGTGAGGGAGGACGCGCCCCCAAGGTCAGAGGAGCAAGTCCACCCCGCTCCAACCAACCCCACAGGGGGATCGAAGTGGCTAATTGCTGATGTGGTGGAGTCAGGGTCGAGCGATTAGCCCCCAAAACATTCTCGGATTATGGCGTCGAGGTGAGTTAAAGACTTCTTTGCCCTTTCATTGTGTTCTTGAATTTCATCGTGTGATGTTGGTGTCTTCCGTAGGACCGGCCCTCGCAACTGCCTGATGTTGGCACCACAGAAGATCCTAGCGCGTTGGCCAACCCCCTAGGAGCTGACTAGCATGGTGCTGGGGGCACGCCATTATGGCACCGAGGTGGACATGGCACCACCTAAGGAGGCGGGGGAGGTTGAGAAACCGATTGTGTCGGAGGTGGCGCCCATGGAATCGGCGCTCGCACCAGTCGACGTGCTCGAGGTGGGGGTGGATGGGAGGAGGTGTGACTGAGGCATCCCCTATAGACATGGCGACGGCTTGGACTTTGGAGCCTAGGCTTCCAGCCTCCTTTGCCATCGGAGGGTCCACTCCCAAGGGAGCGCCGGTGATGGAGGACTGGAGGAGGTACCGTTGGCTCCCATCAGGTCGACACCAATGGTTGCGATGGTAGATCCCTCAGTTGGGGTTGGGCCCTCCACATCCCTTGTCTAGACAGGCGATGATCCGCTTGCTTGGGGAAGGAACCGGCTCCATTGGGCTATGCGGTTGGACCCGAGCGACTCGGTGTTCACCCTCGATGACCCGATGGAGGTGAGGGACTGGACAACCGTGCGCTCGGGACTTGAGTTTGCAGTTCACTCTCTGATCGACGTGTTGGGGCCCTTGAAGGATGGCGTCGCCCTAGGCAGCCAAGTTTGTCGTGTCTTCACATTTTCTACATTTGAGCCCTATTTTAAATAATTCTAACCTGATTTTTTCGTAGTCCCTTGTGATGCACAGCCAGGAGAAGTCCCTATTCCTCCATCACGAGTGGGAGGTCTGGGGGCTTGCTGTCGAAGTACTATGGCTGCAGGAGGAAGTGGCGAGTCTCTAGACCAAGGAACAGGAAGCCCGTCAACATGCTAATGAGGCCGAGGACAAGCTCAAGGTTGTGGTCGCCAAGGCTAGGGAAGACGCCGTAGAGCTTGGATGACTCCGCCCGGCCCTCGACCTTGCTTGGCGCGCACTAAAAAATGAGCAGAAGTCAAAGAAAGAAGCCAAGAGCCTGGCCACCGCCTTGGCTAGGGATGTTGGCGTGCTCTAGAGGGAGAAGACGGTCCTCGAGGAGCAAGTGAATGGTGAGGCTTCGGTTACCTTTCTGCTTGACGTTCGAGGTCAATTTTTTTATGCTCTTTGGTGTTCGGTTTGGGTAGCCCTATAGAGGAAACTCTCCGAGGTGCGAGGTCAACTCCAGTCATAGAGCGATGACCTCGATGCCTTGTGTGTTGCCGTTGGGTTGGTCTTCGACGACCTCAGGGTCACCCCGACCATGGAGACGAGCTCACTCGTAGTCTAGGTTACCCAGATCCTAGATCGAGCACGCACGCTAGCAATAGAGGCCCTGCACACCGGCGTCCATCACGTGTTCGCCATCGCCCGCTTGAAAGGTCCTAATGGTAGAGGGGGTGAATAGCCTATTAAAAATTTCTACAACACTTAACAAACTGGTTAGACAATTATAAGGCGAAGCAAGTGTTGAGCTAGCCTACTAAAAATACAAGCCACCTACCACAATTCTAGTTTATATGATTTTTATCCACACAATAGCTATGATGCTACACTAAGTTATTGCATTCTCAAAAGCTAACTAAATAGCCACACTAACCAAACTAACAACCTCTCACAACTAGCTACACTAAAGAGCTTGACAACTAGTTTGCGGTATTATAAAGAGAGTGAGCAAGATGGTTATACCGCCATGTCGAGGAAGGAGCCAATCAATCACAAGAATGAATACCAATGAAGACCAATCACCTCAGAATCAAATGATAACACAATGATTTTTTACCAAGGTTCACTTGCTTGCCGGCAAGCTAGTCCTCATTGTGGTGATTCACTCACTTGGAGGTTCATGCACTGATTGGCATCACACGCCAAACCCTCAAAAGGGTGCCACACAACCAACACAAGATGAGGATCACACAAGCCACAAGCAATTCACTAGAGTACCTTTTGGCTTTCGTTGGGGAAAGGTCAAGAACCCCTCACAATCACCACGATCGAAGCTAGAGACAATCACCAACCTCCGCTCGATGATCCTCGCTGCTCCAAGCTGTCTAGGTGGCGGCAACCACCAAGAGTAACAAGTGAATCCCACAGCAAAACAAGAACACCATGTGCCTCTAGATACAAACACTCAAGCAATGCACTTGGATTCACTCCCATTCTCACAAAGATGTTGAATCTATGAAGGAGATGAGTGGGAGGGCTTTGGCTAAGGTCACAAGGTTGCTATGTCAATGCAAATGGCCAAGAGAGTGAGCTTGAGCTGGCCATGGGGCTTAAATAGAAGCCCCCATGAAATAGAGCCATTGGCTCCTTAGTCCAATGAAAAACGGGCTGACCAGACACGCTGGTCAGATCGATCGAACGCTGGACTCCAGCATCCAGTCGTGTGATGCGTGCCACGTGTCCCCTGCATCAAACACTGATCACCTGATCTCAATGGCCATCAGTACATTTAAGTTGTGATCGGACGCGCTGCTTTGAAATGACCGAACGTAGGACCCCAGCGTCTGGTCGTTTCTAGTAAGGTACCAGTCACGATCGGACGCGTCTGGTCACCACCGACCAGACACACCTAGCGTCTGGTCACTCACTATCCCCTCTATGCGCCACCACGTCAGCGTACATCAGCATTAACCGGACGTAGGCCCTGAGCGTTCGGTCACTCTTTGTGTCAGCGTCTGGTCACAAGACCAAGATAGCGTGCTCACTACTGCTACTGACTAGATTAGGACCCTTGTGTTCGGTCACTGCGTGACCAGTGTCCGGTGCATCCTATGAAACCCTATCTTTTCTGTATAGGGAGCTGGTGTCACCGTCGGACCATTGGACTAGATCCTAAATGCATATGCAATGAGTTAGAGCATCTAGTGGCATTTCGATAACCACATTTCGATATGAGTTTCACCCCTCTTAATAGTACGGCTATCGATCCTAAATGTGACACACTCACTAAGTGTCTTGATCAGCAAAACAAAATGGCTCCTACCATTTATATGTAATTAGCCTCTATCTATGTAATTAGTTTTATAATTAATCTATATTTAATGTTCTTTATTAGTATCTAAACATTCGATGTGACATGAATTTTAGGAGCGACTAAAGAACCAAATACCCCCTAAATTTAGGAGATGTTTGGTTCTGTCTTCTAAACTTTAGTCACTATGCTTAAACACATAGTATTAAATTTAGCCCACCATCCAGTAGGTCGCCGTGCGCATGCACGCCAAGAAGAGGCTCTGACACTGACATGCATCATCTAGTCACACCAAATATTGATGCGGAATTCTCTGTGTGTCATTAAAAAAAGATCGCAATGCTCTGTGTGTCCCTGGAAAAGTTCAACGGTCTTTAGTGTCACTGCTCTAACTTTTTCTGTGCCCTCTATGCCACTGTCGTCAGTTTTGGCTCTAACGCTGTCAAATTGCAGGTGTGAAAAGTCAAAAATACTCTTAAGTCTAAATATGTCATTATTTTTTTGAGCATCTTAACGACTTCAAATGAAAAAACTTAAAACTAAAAAGTTGTAGATCTCATCGAGATCTATAATTTTCACATAAAAATTATCTTTATTTAATTCCACAAAAAAAGATTTGATTTTTCTAAGATATATTAATCATATCAAATCAGATTTTTATGGAATTAAATAAAGATAATTTTTATATAAAAATTATAGATCTCGACGAGATCTACAACTTTATAGTTTTGAGTTTTTTCATTTAAAGTCGTTAAGATGCTAAAAAATTAATGACATATTCAGACTTAAGGGTATTTTCAAATTTTCACACCTGCAGTTGACGGCGTTAGAGCCCAAACTGACAGTAGTGGCATGGAGGGCACAAAAAAGTTAGAGCAGTGACGCTGAAGACCGCTGAACTTTTTCAGGGACACACAGGGCATTGCAATCTTTTTTAATGACACACAGGGAATTGCCCAATATTAATCCTATGGGGTGTACGACCCCGGATACCCACGGTAGACCACATGGGCTGCGCCCCTAGGGGTGGCCCAACCCACAAGAAGAAGCCTTGCGAGGCACGACTCTGCTCGGCGCCTTCCGCAAGACATCGGGAAGATATCCTAAAGATACTACAAGATTTGTTAGGATATGTATGATCCCAAGATTCTTGTAATTAGTTATTACTTTTTGGTTATCTCTCAGACCTAACCGACTTGTAACCCTACCTCCCAGACTATATAAGGTAGGCAGGGACCCCTCGGGGGACTACCAACGATATTCTGTTGACAGTTGGCGTGCTAGGTAGGGGTGTGCATGATGTTTCCTTATCGAACAAGATGGTTTTTTCCGCAGGCTCTTCGTTCCTTCCGTAGCCCGGCCAGATCTTCACGGTCGGATCCATCTCGTGGGTCATCAACGCTGACGGAGTCAGAGATCTCCTCAAACCAGGGTGGATTGGTTCTACGCCAGCCACCCCTGCACCTGCTACTACAGATCCAATCTTGGAGCCGATTCTGAGGTCTCCTTCGGCAACAACTCGTCGTTCGCTTCCTCGCTACCAGAGGAGGCCGATCAACAATGACGTTCTGATCGAATCCATCGATCGGGTTAGACTGAAGCTCGCCGATTGTCTCTCCATCGCTGAATTAGCACTGGACACTCTAGTTCAGCGCTGACCACCCTCTAATCCAGATCTATCGAAGGTTGCTCGGGAAACTACAGGGGCTATGGACCTACCCTTTGGATTCTCCAACACCGCCGCCGCTTACCAGCATGCCCTAAGGGGCAAACTCACCGACCAGGTTGCCATCTAGCTTCCCCCGGTCATCAACACGCTACACTTAGGCTGGAGCCCTGGGGCGCACCTCTAGACCATCCTGTAAGAAACTCCGGGTTCCGAGTCTCAGGGCACTACAGAGACCCTCGCTGAAACCTTCTCTGATCAATTTCTCCTTCCACCCTTCTAGGGTGGTGCGATCTTCAATGTCAGCATCGACAGCCCTCCTCGGAACGGTGAAACCGAGGAGGAGCGCGTTGCTCGGCAGAACCGGAACGTCAACCGCGTGCAGTGGTGAGAAAACGAGGCAGCCATCGCGAGGGCCGAGATTGCTCGGAATAATCGGCTCGATTCTTAAGGAAGACCGCTCCCGCTCCACCACGACCTCGATGAGGAATTTCTCCATGTCGATGGCCATGACGTCTTCAAGACTCCAAGCGCCAATTTGGCAGTAGCCACCAACGAGCTCGCTCGTTTCCCTCAAACGCCCAAGCTCGCCAAGATCACCGCCATGCTTAAAGCGGCTCACTGTTAGGTCAATGAGATCCACGAGGATAAGAGACCTTCGTGCTCTATGAGCACGATTCACCGATCAACTGCGCCGAGGTCCAATCGCTGCCCCAGTCAAAGTCATTTCGCCGACCAGTTGCTACCTCTCTAGGGGGGGACCCGAGGGGCATCGCGCCAAACACCATCACCAGCACGACTAGGAGGTCGAACAAGATGCTAGAGTACATCTTAGCAACCTCCGAGATGCACGGCGGCGTATCGAGCAACATCGCTTTGGTCACCATGAAGACAAAGTGCATCGCTGCTAGGATTACAAAAAGGAGTATGGCAACCCAGACTCAGCCCTCGAGCCTATCCCCGACCACAACACCACGGACGATGGTGTCGACAACCCTAAGGGGCCTCCGACTTTCACAAGGGCACTCCGAATGCTTCGGTGGCCCCATGGTTTTAAGATCACCGGGGTCAAGCCCTACAAAGGAAGAATGAACCCAACTCAGTGGCTGTAGGCTTATGCCACTATCATTCGCGCTACGAGAGGAGACACCAGCATCATGGCAAATTATCCCCCATCATGCTCACACCACCCGCCATGAGCTAGTTCACCAGCCTTGCACCGGACTCCATCGGCTCATGGGAAGAGTTGAAGAAAGTCTTCACTGACAACTATATGGCCACGTGTACTCGACCCGGCATGAAGCATGATCTCAGCCGCATCAACCAGAAGCCATCCGAGCTCCTCCATAGCTACATCCGGTGTCTCTCCGAGATGAGGAACTCTATCCCCAACATCATGGAAGCTAAAGTCATCACCGCCTTTATCCGAGGACTCCACCATCACGAGCTTCGCTCCAAATTCAACCGTAAGCCGCCGACCGGTATTGGTGAAATGATAACTACCGCCAACCAGTACGTTAATGCTAAGGAAGCCAAGGTGCGCTTCAATGAGGATGCAGGTGCTTAGCGACCGCCTCACCGCTATGACGATCGCCCCGATGACCGACGTCACAGCGACCGCCGCCCCGACGACCGTAGCTATCATAGCGATAGCGGATGTGATCGAACAGGAGGACACATGCCTAGCCAAAATCACCGCCGCCGGCTAGAACACATCTTCGCCGCTGTTAGTCAACCTCACGCCAAGCGTAACTATGATGAACAGTACCAAAAGATCCTCAACGGCCCGTGCCCTCTTCACAAGAACGCCAAACACAAGATGAAGGACTACATTGGTCTAGCCAGGGAGTTCTAGGACAAGAGGCTTGATGACAACACGAACGATGGAGCCGAAGGTTGTCGACCACTTGGGAACAACAATAATGCCTTTTAGGACCACGATAAGGTGGGTGCCACCATCTTTGGGGGCCTCGCCTCCACTGAGAGTAGAAGGGAACAGAAGCTCACCGCCCGATGAGTGCTCACCGTCTCTTCAGAAGAAACTATCACCGACCCTAGCTATCGCCCATGGTCTGAGGTCCCCATCACCTTTAGTAGGGCCGACCAGTGGGTAGACATACCCTACATAGGGCATTTCCCTCTCATCCTCGACACAACCATCCAGAAGGTGCTCTTTAGAAAAGTCCTTGTTGACGGTGATAGTGCTTTGAACCTACTCTTCGCTGGGGCCCTAAGGGAGTTGGGCCTCATGATATCAAATCTCACACCCTCGGACTCCTCCTTCTGGGGTGTGGTACCTGGAAGGGATCCAGACCACTTGGAGAGATCACCCTGCCAGTACAGTTCGGCATGGCAAGCAACTACCGCGTCGAGCATATCAACTTCTACATCGCCGATTTCGACACCGCCTACCACGCCATACTTGGCCAGCCAGCTCTGGCAAAATTCATGGCTGTACCACACTACACGTATCTGGTGTTGAAGATGCCTTCGCTTGTAGGAGTCCTGGCTCTATGGGCAAACCTCTCCATTACCTACGCTGGTGAGACAGAGAGTCTCGCTCTCACCGAAGCCATCGACCTCTCTATCTAGATGGCTAGCTTAGTCATCAAAGCCAAGACAGCACCCGCCGATGACATGAAGATTCTAGAGCTAGAGCTTCCCCGCGCCTCCGCCAAGTCCAAGGAAATCAAAGAGGTCAGCCTCAGCCTCGATGATGCCTTCAAGACCGTGAAGATTAGGGCTCACCTTGACCCCAAATAGGAAAGCACACTCGTCTCCTTCCTACGTGCCAACACCGATGTGTTTGCTTAGAAACCTACAGACATGCTGGGGGTACCACGGGAGAAGATCGAGCACTCCTTGAATGTCTCACCGACCGCCAAACCGATCAAGCAGAAACTCCGCCGATTCGCGCCAAACAAGAAGGAGGCTATTAGGGTAGAAATAAAACGGCTCTTAGCTGTCGGGTTTATAAAAGAAGTGTATCATCTAGATTGGTTAGCAAACCCTGTTCTCGTTCAAAAAAGAATAAAGAATGGAGAATATGCATTGATTATACTAATCTTAACAAACACTGCCCTAAAGACCCCTTCGGCTTGCCTCGGATAGACGTGGTCATAGACTCTACCGCTGGCTGCGAACTACTATCCTTCCTTGACTATTACTCTGGCTATCATCAGATCTCCCTCAAGGAAGAAGACCAGATAAAGATGTCGTTCATTACACCTTTCGGTGCATACTGCTACAAAACTATGTCCTTCGGACTCAAGAACGCCAGGGCTACCTATCAAAGGACCATTCAGATGTGCCTCGACCAACAGATCGGCCGCAACGTCGAAGCCTACATCGATGATGTGGTTGTCAAGACCAAGACGGCCGACAACCTTATCGCCGACCTCGAAGAAACCTTCGCCAACCTAAACAAGTACCGATGGAAGCTGAACCCTTCAAAGTGTATCTTTGGAGTTCCATCTAGTATACTGCTGGGCTACATCGTCAGCGCTTGAGGCATCGAGACTAATCCTAACAAGGTCTCCACCATCACCAATATGAAATGGCCAACATGTGTCAAGGATATACAGAAGCTTATAGGTTGCAAGGCTGCTTTAAGCCACTTCATATCACGCCTCGGTGAAAAAGGGCTACCTTTCTTCAAGCTCCTCAAGGCCTCCAAGCGCTTTACCTGGTCGGAGGAGGTAGACTCAGCTTTTGAGCAGCTCAAGTTGTTCTTAACAAAGCCACCGATCATGACAGCGCCAGGGCCAGATGAGACTCTGCTAATATACATCACCGCCACTTCTCGCGTCGTGAGCACAGCTATCGTCTAACGCGAGGAAGCTGGGCACGCTTACAAGGTGCAATGTCTGGTCTACTTTATTAGTGAAGTACTTAATGAGCCAAAAACTCGTTATCCTCAGGTACAAAAGTTGTTATATGCAATTCTGATTACGTCGCGCAAGCTCTGACACTACTTCGAATACTACAAGATTGTCGTGGTCACTGAGTTCCCTTTGGGGGACATTCTTCACAACAAAGAGGCCAATGGCTGCATCATTAAATGGGCTATTGAGCTCAGTACCTATTCCATTGAATTCAAAAGCAGACCTACCATTAAGTCATAGGCGCTCACTGACTTCATCACTGAATGGACCGAGATCCAACAGCCCATCGCCGCTGCTTGCCCCGAACACTGGGTGATGTACTTTGACGGCGCCCTTAACATCAACGGTGCTGGTGCAGGCATTTTGTTCATTACGCCGACCAAGGATAAGCTACGATATGTTCTTTGGATACACTTCCCGGCCTCCAACAACGCCATGGAATACAAAGCTTGTCTCCATGGTCTTCGTATAGCTGTCGAGCTCGGCGTAAAATGCCTCATGGTGTACGGGGACTCCGCGCTGGTTATCAACTAGCTCAACAAGGACTGGTCCTGTTCTAGTGATAAGATGGATGCTTACTGCGCTAAAATCAGAAAGCTAGAAGGAAAATTCTATGGCATCGAGTATCACCACGTGGTACGTGACCAAAATCAACTCATCGACCACTTATCCAAGTTGGGTTCTTCTCGCACCATGATCCCACTGAGAGTCTTCGTTCAGGATCTCCCAGCGCCATCCATCAAAGAAGATAAGGAAGTCAAAGAAGTTCCCCCCACCGAGCAGTTGGTACTTGCGGTACCTTCGCCGATCGCCGACTAGAGGGAGCAATTCATCAAGTACCTCACCAGCACTGAGGTACCCGTAGACAAGACTAAAACTGAATGCCTAGTTCATCGAAGCAAGCTTTACATGCTGGTGGATGACAGCTTGATGAGGAAGAGTGCCAAGGAAGGGATACTGCAGAAATGCATCACCCAAGAGGAGGGAGTGAAGCTACTTCTCGAAATTCACTTTGGTTCTTGCGGCAACCATGCGCCCTTGAGAACATTGGTTGGCAAGGCTTTTCAAGCTGGTTTTTATTAGCCCATAGCCATCACTGATGCAGAAGATCTCGTCTGATGTTGTGAAGGATGCCAATTCTTCGCTAAGCAAATACACATGCCGGGGCAAGAGCTGCAAACCATCCTAGCTTCCTGGCCCTTTGCATGATGAGGACTGGACATGATTGGGCCTTTCAAGCCAGCACTAGGTGGTTTCTGATACATGTATATTGCCATTGACAAGTTCTCCAAGTGGATTGAATATAAACCGCCCGTCTCGCCTACTGTAAAGAAGGCAGCTGAGCTCTTTGAAGATATCATCCACAGATTTGGTCTACCAAATAGCATCATCACCGATCTCGAAACTACGTTTACTGGACATCACTTCTGGGACTTCTGCGAAGACCGTTGCATCTCCGTCAAATATGTTTCTGTTACCCATCCAAGAGCCAACGGTCAGGTCGAACGGGCGAATGGTATGATCCTTGATGCCCTAAAAAAGCGACTATATCAAAAAGAAGAAAAGCACCCGAGCGGATGGCTTAAGGAGCTTACAGCTGTAGTCTAGGGACTGCGTACTCAAGCTAGTCGCAGCACTGGCGTAACTCCATACTTTCTGGTCTATGGCTTAGAAGCCATACTACCAGCGGACGTTACTTTTCGAGCACCTAGAGTGAAAAACTATGATGAAGAGCAGGCCAAGGCTGTTCGGTCTGAGGACATCGAGAGAGCCGAAGAAGAGTGCCTAATCACCTATGTTTGTACAACTAAATATCTAGAAGGCTTGCGGAGGTACTACAACCGAAACGTCAAAGGTCATCCATTTGCTGTTGGCGATCTCGTTCTCCGCAGGAAACAAAAGACTAAAGGTTTGCACAAGCTCTCTTCCCCTAGGAAGGGCCTTATGTCGTCAAAGAGGTTACTTGACCAGGTTCTTATCGCCTAAGTGACTTAGAAGGAGTCGATGTTTCCAACTCGTGGCACATCGAACACCTTATACGTTTCTATCCTTGAAACACTACAGATATGTACTTTACAATTTTATATTCAGATAAGTTTTTGGTCTCCATAACTTGTCACCATTTTGTATCCTTTGAGGTTTAACATCCTTTTGTGGTCACCAAACTATATGCTATTTCATGATGAACTCCAATACGTACTCGTAGTAACTACGCCGACCATGTTTCTCCAAATCGCTGAACACGATTTCTCCAAATCGCCAAACGATTTCTCCAAATCACAAAACGATTCCGCCGAATAAGTCTCTCCAAAGCTAGCACCGAATGATTTTTCCAAATTTGCCGAACAAAACACCGACAAATTTTCGCCCACAATCGCCGAATAAGTTTTCTCCAAGTCACCGAATATGTTTTCCACAAACCTCCAACGTATTTCGCCACATGTTTGGCTCTAAAGTTGCCAAACACTTTGTCCTAAATCTCCAAGACCTTTCGCCAATCAGCGAGCAGCTTACTTTCTTTTCTGTTCTCTTTGGAGAAGACACAGTCTCCAATCTCTCCCTAAACGTGCTACGGGCTCCGCGCTCTGCGTTATGGGTGGTCGGCTGTGGTTCCTTGGTCGCACCTATTTATCCTACATGACTACGGGGTCCGCGCCCCACGTTATGGACTACGGGCTAGCTAAGACCGAATGCTTAGCACAGAACTAGTTGCTCGGACTACGCTTATACGGTCTATATCTCTAAGTTATTTCGATAAACTGCTGAGCAGCACACGTTCTGCTTTTTCCTCTCTATGGAGAAGACCCAATCTCTGATCTCTCCCTACATGTGCTACGGGCTCCACGCTCTGCATTATGGGTGGTCGACTACGGTTCCTTGGTCACACCTCTTCTTCCTACACGTGCATGGGCTCCCCGCTCGACGTCATGGACTATGGGCTAGCAAAGGCCATGGGGGTCGGTAGCGAACTAACTGCTCGGACTCTACTTATACTCCATATAAATACTTTATGATCGTAATTACGAAGATTTTTTCGCTGAAATTCTTTCTGGCCACATATGCATGCACTTCATAGCAGTTATCATCTATATACGTATTTTCCATGCTTTCGCGCATTCTAACTATACTGTCCAGAAATTATAGATGATGTCCACCAAGGAGATCATTGTGCTTTGCCACTACCGTCAGTCTCTCCGAACAGGTATATATCATTGGCCAACTTTTTTGCCGTGTCTTCCAACTCATCCTCCAGCCGCTAGGTCTCCACTTCGCTCAGCCCCTCGGCGTACCTACCCCCTATCACCTCTAGGTCAGTGGCTGGATAGTGGGACCGAACAACAACAAGGGTGTGGGTAGCGGCAGAAACAACGTTGTCTCGGTTGAAGCTCTTAAAGCTTTCCCATGCCATCTTGCATCTTTCGATGATGATATTCGGGCACGGCGGCCTACCGTCGGGCTGAGGAGCAGTTTCTGGTTTGATGCAATCAAGCACTGGCTTGATTCTAGCAACTACGGTGTCAAATTTGTTCCTCTAGGTCCGGGCGTCTTGCTCCAGCACATCAAATTGTGCCTTGACCCTCCGACGGTAGTCTGCATGCATTTTGAAGTTCCATCAGGCAAGACAATTACTTCAGCAGAAAACCTGACTAGGGGGTACTCATCGTTCAGCTCCTTAGTTAGTTTGTTCGCTCGCCCTGTCTCCTTCGCTTTCTCCTCTCAGAGTTGCTCGAGGGCCTGGCGTAGTTGACCGAGCTCCGCGTCTTGTTCTACAAAGTACATCATTCATCACCAAAAGTAATCATATCCAACTATGCGAGGCATTTTTGTAGATCGTACGTACCTTTCTTCTGCTCGGAGATTTTCTGTAGCTTTTCCAACTGCTCGGAAGCATCTTTAAGTTGTGTAGAGGCAGTGGTCAACTGCTCAGACTTGCTCCGAAGTTGTTCTTTCGCAGTCGCTAGGTGCTCAGATAGGACCCCTTTCTGGTATTCTAGGTCTCACGCGTTGGACTCAGCAAGGTCTCGCTCATGCTGGGCCCTTTGAATGTTTTTCTCTGAATGGTTCATCGCCTCCTTAAGTTTTTTGTTCTCCTTGGCGAGGGGCTCTATCCTCTTAATCAGCTGGTAACGGTGCTCGGCAGTCCGAGTTATCCCCTGGAAATGCACAATGACAATGACGGAAGGACACCACCAATGTCAACAAAGAATATTTAAGATTCAGTATTAACCTCAATTTGTTTTACTACTCCGCCGAGGGCGGATTTCAGCCTCCTCATTTCTCTAGGGGTGTCCTCTTCCTCGACAACTACCACTTCGTCACCATGCTTGCGAAGGATTCGGATGGATTGGGTTCGAGGCTCATCATGAACGATCTCCTCCACCTCGTCCTCCTCTTCCGCAGCAGTAGGGGTCATCGCAGGGGGGGCTCTGTGGCCGAATAGTAGGTCCGAGCATTACCTGTGACCCCTTAGGGGGCACCATTAGCTCCTCGGGCACCCTTGGTCTCACTGACCCAGACTCTGCTGCTTCGCTGGCAACTCTAGTTTCAGCTCCCAAGGGTCCAGCGCTACCCAACATTGCTTCGGGCATTATCGCTGAGCCAGCCTCTACTGATGCCAGCCCCTCACTGTCTCCAGTTCCACCTGCAGTGGTTGTTGATTTTTCCACCAGCTGCCGAGCACTAGGGGACCCTGACATAGGGGCGGTAGGCGTTACCTCCACCTTGGGATCAGCCCAAGGCTGCTCGTCGGTCTGGGCGGGTGATTTCAGATCCTCCATGTGCCTTGCACTGCATTAGAACAATTGGTCAATCGCCCAAAAAGCTAAGCTCAAATAGCAAAACAACACCAACACGAGGATACTTACCGTTTGGTCTGCCGATGCACTTTTTTTGAATCGGCGAGGCCTATTCGAGCCCCCAGGTGTGGCTGTGGGGTCGACCCCCGTGCTCTCAGGTGGAGGTCTGTCCTCCTCTACAGCCGACCACTACTCCGCCTGCTGTTCCGGTGTTTCCTTCACCCGTAACACCAGGTTTACTTCCGCCTGTTGCTCGGGGACTCCCGTTGTTTGCTCTGTGGGGATTTTTGTTGCCTGCTGCTTGGGGACTTCATCGCTTCCCCTTAGTTGCTCCTCCACGCATGTGCTGCGTGAAGCTGTTTGCACGCTTGGAGGGGGAACTGTATCTTAGTCATCATCAGACCACTCGATCACCGTGGCCCTCCACGGACGAGTGGTCTGGTCACCACCCAGTGATATTGCCCAGATTGTGGGGAGCGGCAGTCGCCATTTTCCTCTTCTTTCGGGCCGGCTCATCTACCGCTGCCCATTTCCCTCAGGATTTCTCTGATGATGGGGGGGGGGACGCGACATGTGATCAACATCTGAATCTCTAGATTTTGATGAGATATCGATGGAACTTTCTTTAGGGTGTACTATTGGTCGGACGTCCACCGCCTGCGGCCATTCAGCTCTCGGCACGTTAGAAAAATACGCTGCCCTATCCTGCGAATGGATCTTTGCATAAGTAAGTCAGTTCCCTACTCGATGATCGACAGTTGAACAATGCAAGTTAAGATGGTTACCTGAGGAGGCGGGTTCGTACAGTTGAAGGTCTTTGTTTCTTTTGGCCAGCTAAATGAGGTGCCGGAGGTGAATAGTTCTGTGACATGGCTTATTACTTCTTTCCTTAACAGCCGTTCAGGTCTCTCCTGGGTTCCGTCGTCGTTGCCCTTGTAGTCAAAAGCAGGGTAGACCCTCTCCTTACAAGGCTAGACACGACGTACTATGATGCTTGCTGCCACAAGTTCACCTCTCAACTCCACACCTTGAATCAAGTCAAGGAGCTCCTTCACTTGCTCCAAGTTGATACTTCTTGGTCTCTCCGACCAGCTTCTTTGGTTCTCTGGGATATGGTGGATGTCATAGCGGACGACCGGGTGGTTCTATTTCATGTAGAACCACTTGAAATTCCACCCTTTTAGGGAAGTGTTCAGAGGTACGCTGATATAATCGCTGGCCATTCCATCCTGGAGCTGCAGATATACACCGCCGACCACCTTGGAGCCGCCGCCGCCTTTCTTCTTTAACCAAAACAAGTGTCTAAAGAGGTTGAAGTGTGGCAAAATCCTAAGAAACGCCTCACAGAAGTGAATAAAGATCGAGATGTGCAATATAGTGTTGGGGTGGAGATTGCACAGACTAATCGACCAAAATACCAACAGATCTCGTAGGAAAGGATGAACAGGGAACCCCAATCCACGCTAGAAATAATCTTCAAAGACTACAACTTCATCGGTGTTAGGCATTAGAAAGGGCTCACCACTGGCTGGCCGCCATCTGGCGGTGACGCGGTTAGGAAGCACGCCTGCCGTCACCATTCTTTCGAGCTCCACTTCTCCAGTGCGCGACGGCATCCACTCTTCATCGCGACTGGCTCCGCCTCCTGCCTTCTTTGGGCTTGTTTTCTTTAGGTTCATAGCTCTCCTCTTTAGCGCCATCACTCAGATCTAGATGCGGTCTGGCGTCGGCAACGTGTGTGGCTGCGAATCTGGAGGTGTGGTGGCTGAGGCGGAAGATGAAATGGCGAAGTGGCAAGGGTGGGAGAATGGGGGGCGGTACTATTATAAAGCACTTTCCTCACTTTTACGACTCAAGGGTTTTTGGGAAACTGTTCCCGCGATCTACGCCGCTCCGAATTCTCCGATGCGGCTTAATGGGTCGTTACCAGGATTTCCGCGCAACCACAGCCCATGTCGCTCGTTTGTTGCTACCGTCAGTTGCTCCTCGCCGAAATATCACTGACTTCTCTGCCATTTATTGAGGCTAAGTAATTGACACTGTACATCCGTTACTCCGGTTTTTACTCCAAGATTCAATTTCTTCGATAACTCCACCTGCAGCTGGGGAGTGGCGGTCTGCTCTGTTGGCATTTGATTGTTTTTCTGTTTCTGACCCTGGCACCACGTGACTGCGTCACCTACTGTCAGGCTCGGAGACTAAGTGGGCACACTTTACCTTGCGGTTAATGTGCTTTGTTTTCTTTTTAGGTCACGCCTGGGGACTGACTATCTGCTCGGCTGGTTTTCTACTATTCTTCAAGTTTCTGACCCTAGCACCACATGATTATATCATCTGCTGTCAGACTCGGGGACTAAGTGGGCACACTTCACCTCGCGGTGAATATACTGGATTTTTTCTAGAAGATTACGTGCCAACAGAGGATGATTGATTCCTACAACTTTGTTCGGACTCTAAGTGGGCACACTTGGTCCACTGCGGAGAAATTTTCATTTCTAAACTTGAGCTCCTTACACCCTGATGGCAAGCCGTACTTGGGTCATTCTGGTTGGCAATGGTTCACGGTGCTCGACGACAGGTCACGCTGCTCGGCGACAGGTTATGCTGCTCGACAACGGTTCACACTGCTAGGTGACGGTTCACGCAGCTCGGCAGTTCAGCATGGTGGTGGAACCATGAGCTTGACTGCTCGGCGTTATTCGCACCTGCTCGGACAAACTCAAGATGGCGTTGCACAACGGATACAAGGCGCTTGGGGACTAGCTGTGGGGTGTACGACCCTGGATACTCACGGCATATCACATGGGCTGCGCCCCTAGGGGTGGCACAGCCCACAAGAAGAAGTCTTACGAGACACGACTCTGCTCGGCACCTTCCGCAAGACATCGGTAAGATATCCTGAAGATACTACGAGATCTGTTAGGATATGTATGATCCTAAGATTTTTGTAATCAGTTATTACTTTTCAGTTATCTCTCAGACCTAACCGACTTGTAACATTGCCTCCTGGACTATATAAGGCGGGCAGGGACCCCCTCTAAAATCACAGCATATCATACAATAGCTAATACAAACCAACAGACCACAGGAGTAGGGTATTACGTCACACTGACGGCCTGAACCTGTCTAACTCGTGTGTCTCTGTTGTCTTCTTGTTCTTGATCTCACGCTCCTCTGCGATCAATCTACCTTCGTGGAATACCCCTCGGAGGACTGCCGATGATATTCTGTCACAGTTCCTCTTCCCTCCTCACCGGCACGGCGACAATACCAAATAGATACTAACTTCGTCTCAAATTATTTATTGCTTTTAGTTTTAGTGCCACAAATTTAACTCCATTAGTAGAAAATATGTGTAATATTTGTTAAAAACTAAATTCAAATATCTTTTCAATGATACCAATTATCTACCCTAAGTATTAATATTTTGCATATATGATGGTGTTTAAATCCAGAAAATAAAGTTTAGAGGTGGCATATCGAAGTGTCATATGGAAGTTTTCGGATCATAATAATAAAACAAATTAATTCACGAGACGAATTTATTAAACATAATTAATCCATTATTAGCGCATATTTATTGTAGCACCACATTGTCAAATCATGGACTAATTAGGTTTAAAAAATTCGTCTCGTACAGTAGTCACAATCTGTACAATTAGTTATTTTGTAGTATATATTTAATAATCCATGCATGTGTCCAAACATCCGATGTGATAGGGAGTAAATTTTAGAGGAGAAACTAAATAAGACCTAGCTCTTGTTTAGTTCCTCCAAACTCCTGAAAAGTACACTATGCAAAAAGAAAATTTCCCGTCATATCAAACTTACGGTACATGCATGGAGTACTAAATGTAGACGAAATCAAAAACTAATTGCACAGTTTGCTTTAACTTTGCGAGACGAATCTTTTGAGCCTAATTAGTCAATATTTGGACAATAATTCACAAATACAAACGAAATGCTACAGTATGGAATCTTCACTATGCAAAGTTTGCCTGCGTAAACTTTGCCCAACTAAACAACGCCCTATATTTTGTTAAAATTATTTCTCGAAAAACGAAAACTAATGTATATTTTGGGTAGTACGCAGCCGTTGACAAAAATAAATCAAGGGGCCCCACTCATCGGTGGGGGTCGTAGGCAACGCACGCGGTTGGTCCAGCGGGCGAGGAGATCCCGACTTTTTTTTTTTTTTTTGCCTCTCATCAGGAGATCCCGACTTGCGCCCAAAGAAGATGCAGGATCCAGGATTTTAACCGGAGTTTTCTATTCCACGAGCTTATCCACATATATCGTCACTCACATTGTGCCCCACATACGGGTCCCGCCAAGACACGCGAGCTGAACAGCACCCCAGCGGATTCGAAATTCACGGGCAGGCCCCTGGACCCGGGGAAAGCGAGCGGTTGTTCAGCCACTGACGTGCGGGGCCCCGCGCGTCAAGTCCCCAGCCGCACCGCCTAGAGGTATCTCTTCGCGTGGAAGCAAACGAGGCGTGATAAAGAGGGGCTCCGGTGTCCCGGCGTTGCCCGCATCGACACTCGCCACGCACCACCACCACTGCTGCGGCTCACGGCTACGCAGCCCGCCCTCCCGACCCCCGTCCCCTCCTCCTCTCCCTGCTACTAGCACCTAGAGTTTCGCCCGAATCGATCGCCGACTGACTCCGCTAGGGTTCGGCCCGATCGCCGCTTGTCCTCCCGGCTCCCGCGGGGGCCCCGCCGCGATGTCTGACCGGGGCTCGTCGTCTGGGCCGACGTTTTTCCCCTTTGGCCCGCAGGCCGAGGCGTGGGACGTCACCTTCAAGGTGAGGTATCCGACCGAAAAACTTGTGTTTCCGTACTTTGTTCCTTTGTGATGATATGTGGACGGTACTCGGTAGTGGCGCGAGGCGCGGGAAACCGCCTTGTAGCTTGTAGGGTGATCGATTTGGGGAGGCCGGGGGTTGGGGTTTCTGTGTTGAATCGTCAATCGGCCGTAGGAGTAGTGCGGATTCGGGGTTTCATCGACGGAAAGAGGGGTTTTCCGTTCTCTTGGTGTGGTTATAGGATGGTTCTAGGGTTTTACGACTTGGTTTTGCGATTGGTTTGTTTGTGTAGGTTCTTTTCGTTGGTGAACACGTATTTTGGTCTTTATGGTTTATCCGTGAAGATGATGGTGGTGTGAGACCATGATGTAGATTGGGTCTTTTTCTGTCGCATTATTATAGTAAAAATTGTGAGGATGCACCTATATCTAACTTTTAGCGCTTAGGGTATTGTCCTTACGAAATTTACTCCTACTTGGTACGATGTGATCTTTGAATCACACTATCAGACTGTTGTAGATGAGATCCTCTCTTTGGGCTTTTAAAATAGCAAGGAAAAGAAATCTTTTGGGCAAGTTAAAGTCGTGTATTATTCAGAACGAGATCTGTTTACCTTCTGATAAGATTGATGTTTTGGTCCAGAATATGGTTGTGTAGATCTTCCAATTTATAGTTTGTTTGCAGTATATGCTTGTGTAGTTTCTATCTGTGCGTTTTGTGGACTGAAGCACAGAAATGATATATTTTCAAAAGGTTTTAGGCAGAAGGGGAACCTAAGGTTTGTTATTACCATGTTACAGTTTGTAGCACTTGCTTCTTTTCTTCTGTTTGAGTATATGAGATTCCGGTCATGTAGTTGTTTCAAAATAATAAGGTTGCATAGCATTGCACACCTCTTCCCAGCCCTATGCATGCTAGTTGAACACTATTGGTCAATATATTTGCTGGTGTCTCGTGTGATTGTGTTGACTATTGTGTGTCATATGTCATATTAAGTTTCAATGATCTTCAGTTAGACAAATTTATTTCGTTTGTATGATTCCACCATTTAAGGGCTTGTTTGGAACTTTGGATGCACCTGTATTTACCTCAATCCACATGTGTTGAGTGGATTGGGGTGGAACTTAGTTTCCAACACACATAGATTGAGTGCATCCAAACAAGGCCTAAGCTCGCTAAACAGTCCTTCCTTTGCATACCCCTCTATGGTCAAGCCTACAGGCCTACAATTTTACTCCCTCCGTCCTAAATTATAAGACGTTTTGGCTTTTCTAGATACATTGTTTTTACTATGTATATATCTAGACATAATATATATCTAAGTACATAACAAAAGCTATGTATCTAGAAAAGCCAAGACATCTTATAATTTGGAATGGAGGGTGTATATGTTTATTTATCTAGATTGTTCTTACCTATTGTTCTTTTTATGTGTTTCAAAACATGGTTGGTTAGAGCTTTTTGTTCTTACATGTAGTCTATACCCTAACTAATTTCTGTTCCCACTAAGGCCTTAGGCCTAACACAACTTGCTTGGGACTAAAAAGGCTTTGTTGGTATTAGAGAGCTTAGGTCTCCGGAGGTCAAATTAACAAGCTTTTGTGTCCACAACTTATATATGATTTATGTTCTGACTTAGGCTAATTCTCATAGCACTGTTTTGATGTTATCTTCTGTTATTATTATTATAATAATTTATTATTACTACTACTAATACTGTTTGCAAAATGATATCATCTTTTTGTTAAGTCCATATGATTCTCTCTTTTGATTGCAACTTATCAAATCTTTTCTTTTTGATATTTCAGGTCAAATATGGTGATACGCTTAAAAGGTTTTATGGTTGTGTCAATGGGAATCATTTTGACATGAATTTATCTTCTCTGCGGGCAAAGATAGCTACTGCCTTTAAGTTTGGTCCTGATGCTGATTTTGTTCTGACTTACACCGATGAGGATGGTGATATTGTCATGCTAGATGATGACGATGACTTGCGTGATGCAGCTCTGCGTCAGAAATTAAACCCTCTGAGGATTACTGTTCAACTGAAAAAAAATCAACCAACTGAAAAAAAAGATGCCTCTGCACCTGTGAAACCCACTGCTCAGGATCCACTATCCCAGATAATGTCAGCTATTGAAGGTTTGAAGCCTGTTCAGGAAGATGGTGTGGCTCATATAAAATCAGCTATTGGTGAAGCAATCAAGTCTATCCCAGAGCCAATACCTGATGCCCTTGCTAAACTCTCTCATGAAATACTTGATGCAGCACCACCACCATTAGCTGAGCTGATGAAACCTTTTGCACAATTGATGGCACCAAACAGTAATGGCAATGGGCCATCTCATGTGCATGCTGAGGGGTCATCTAGCTCTTCCAGTGGTGTGACACAGACACAGGCGCCGGCCCCGGCCCCGACTGAAGCTAAAAATGAGCCCAAAGTTAAGCCAAGTTTGGGTCTTAGGGCTGTGTTAAAAGAGGCTGCTGCACCTGTTCCTAATGCTGGAGCTCCTCAAGTTCAACAGCCATCCATGTACCCATCTGTTGAGGAGTTGCTGTTCCCCTGTAATTCAGTTGACAAATCTGTTTGCAAAGGGAAGATTGATGCTCAAAATAAGGGCAAAACTGTTATGTCCTCAGTCACCCAACCTGCCCCTTACTCTCTTCCTACTCATGCCCCACCTCCGCCACCTCCATGCATTTCAGAATGGTCCCGACCACGAAGAAGCCAACAACACCCATGGCAATATGAAGACAATGCAAAAGCCACTAG
Organism: Miscanthus floridulus; assembly: GCF_019320115.1. Taxonomy (NCBI): domain Eukaryota; kingdom Viridiplantae; phylum Streptophyta; class Magnoliopsida; order Poales; family Poaceae; genus Miscanthus; species Miscanthus floridulus. The sequence goes on from NC_089586.1 coordinate 1,214,026, forward strand.
TGATTCTAGATGGCGCATTCCAATGTACAAAATGCCCTATGCACCACCACCTCCAGCAGTGCCACCCCCGGGCTATGGGCCTTCTCCACATTTTCCTTATCCAGGCCGCTTCTTGTCTTCTGGACATCCATACGGAGATCTTGCGGGTAACATGGAAAACTCAGCAGCACGTAGTCTGCATAGATGGATTCAGTGTGATGGCTGTGGAGTGCAACCAATTGTTGGTCCGCGTTATAAATCTAATGTGTAAGGCCCTGAATAAGTTTCTACTTTAATATTTTGTTGGTTGTATTTGATGATGTTAGCTCTGACATTTTCCTTATTTGCCCTACAGGAAGGAAGACTATGATTTATGTGATTCCTGTTTCCAACGCATGGGAAATGAAATGGAGTACGCCAAAATAGACAAACCTATTTTACCCCACAGGCTTCTCAGAGATCCTCATGCGGTGGGTACCTCATCTTGTTCTTCATGGAATAAACTCTTTTTGTATGAAAGTTCCTCATCAGAATAACTGATTTGAATTTTTTTTCCTTAAAAGAACCGAAAGGTGCACCACACACGAGTTCTAATGAAGTCAAAACGGGAGAAACTTGAAAGTCGCTTCATTTTGGATGTAACTGTCCTTGATGGAACACTGATGACACCTTCTACCCCGTTCACTAAGATTTGGCGCATGCATAACAATGGGTCTGTTGTGTGGCCACTCGGCACACAGCTTATCTGGGTTGGTGGAGATCAGTTTGCATTGCAGACATCTGTTCCATTAGAGGTAGCTCTACATATTCATTGCTTTTTACGTATTTATCTGTTTGCTGTTTCGATTGCAAATTAGGCTGCAAGTTGTACAAGAAAAAATTCTTAGTTGGAGTTTTGTTGTTGTTGTTGTTGTTGTTGTGCAGATTCCTGTGGATGGCTTTCCTGTGGACAAAGAGATTGATGTTGCTGTTGATTTTGTGGCACCTACAAGGCCAGGGAGGTACATATCTTACTGGAGGTTGGCTTCACCTTCTGGTCAGAAATTTGGTCAGCGAGTTTGGGTTCATATCCAGGTTGGTACCCCACTGCTATCCAAAATATGGTTGCTTACTTTGTTAAAAAATTGGTTTACTCTTTGATAATTTTCCTTATGTCGGCTGATGTTCTGAACTGCAACTGTATCTGTAGGTGGAAGACCCTTCTTTTGTTAATGACAATAACAGGAATGCTGCTATTAACCTGAACCTGCCTCCTGAGAGCAATAGTGCAAACACAACCAATTTAATTGATGTGAACATTGAGCCTGTTGACTCAGCCCTTAGCGCACATGCCAAACGCACAAAAGAGTTCCATTTCTGTTCAACTGATGTTTCTGAGCCCAAGAAATCTCTGCCTACCACGTTGTCTGCACCAGCTCCTGCAAACCCAACCGGTGATGTTTCCATATCCAGTACATCTGCTGCTGCTTTTGTGCCCTCTGTTAATGTGCCTATGCCTGAAGTTGTTACTACTCATACACCATTACCTGCTATGCCTGTGCTGCCTACAAATATACCTATTTCAGCTCCAGTATCTACTCCTGCAATTGCCCCTGTGCCTGCATCTGGTGCTGTGCCTGTGCCTCCACCTGTTAGTGCGCCTCCTCCACCTGTTAATGCCGTGGTACCTGAGCTGTCTGACCTGGATGTTCACAATGAGGAGAAGTTGCTGAGGGAGCTGGAGGAAATGGGTTTTAGGCAGATCGATCTCAACAAGGAAATCCTTAGGCAGAACAATTACAACCTGGAGCAGTCTGTTGATGACCTATGTGGCGTGAATGAATGGGATCCACTCCTTGCAGAGCTGGAAGAGATGGTAAGACATATGCCTCTGCCTTATTCTGTGTAGTTCCAGCAACTTGCTACAAGCTTCTTGAGTCGTTTGTTCTTTAGGGATTTGAAGACACAGAGGTGAACAAGGAGCTGCTTGCGAAGAATGGGGGAAGCATCAAGCGAGCTGTGATGGACCTCATTGCCAGGGAGAAAAAGGACAAGTGAAGATCGTGTGCCAGTGTGCTGTGTGCACATAGCTATCTAGACCTAAGTATATATGGGTAAATAATGAGACGGCTGTGCCACTGTGGTGCATCCCTAGTGCGAGTTTGCTTATGGTGAACTGTTCGTGCTATGTTTCTTTATGTATCTGTCGTGCGTGTGGTGTCGATGAACCCAAGTATGTGCGCGTGTGCGCCCCAGCAGTTACCTTGCCATGCCCGAGGTGTACTGCTGCTGCTTGTATGGACTGGCTGTCGTGCCTACTCTGTCACTGAGATGTGAATCTATCTATATTTGTATTATGATGCGTGGACCAATGTTTGATGCTTCGCCCTTGTAAGGCTGTCTCGTGATCTATTAAGCAATTCAAATCTAAAATAGGTCTCTAACACAATTGTTTTGTTTGTGGACTTGTTTGGCTTATAGGTTTTTAAACTCAAATCTAAAATGGGTCTCTGATGCAATATCTATAGCCTCCAGTACGTTTTGTTGAAGATAAAAAATAAGTATTAAGTATTAATTTTTTTTTATCTGTAATCTTTCTATATGAATCCTGCGTCCAAACCGCGGCCAGCCAGCGTGCCACGTCGTCTGCTTTTCGCGGCCGTTCGATCGGGCGCGTGGACGGCCCAGATCGGGCGAGCGGCGGTCATTTTTCGAAAAAACTCTTCTATTTTTCGGAAATCAACCCGCGCTCCAGAGGCCCTCTCAGTACATTTTACAAAAAACACCTCAGATTATTTCAAAATCAACCCGCAGTCCAGATCGGATGGGCTCAAACCTTCTCGCCTGCCCCCGCCGCCGTTGCCGCCCTCACGCGCCCCTTCCTCTCTCCCGTGGCGGCGCAGCGGGAGGCCCAAAACGCTGCCGCCTCCGCGCGCTGCCTGCGGCCGGAGCCGCCGCGCCCGTACCCCGCCGTCCTGCACCTCCGAACCGCCGCCGCCGCTTGGCCTACCGCCCAAGAGGTCCGGCCACCGCCGCTCCCCACGCCGACTGCGGCCGAGGGCAGCAGATCGGACGGCGGCGACGATGACGCCCTCTACGACCTTGTCAACACCTACATGGACCTGTACGGGCTGCTAGGATGACCGCGGCAGCCGCACCAGCGGCACCCGCGCGGGCAGCGCCGTGGAGAGCCGGTCCACAGGCTAGGTGCCGCCTCCTGCTGTTCTCGCTCGGCGAGACTCGGGCCATGGTCAAGGAGTGGCTGACCAGACAGGCTCCTTAGCTAGCTTGCGATGCACAAGACGTGGCTGGCCAGACGCGCGGCCGTCCCGACATGCGGCCACGGCGGCCCATGGTCACCGCGAGCGGATAGTCCGCGGCCACGGCGGTGCAGCGCCACTACGAGCCACGGCCCGCCAGCCTACTGTGCACACTGCTTGCTGAAGATGTTCAGCATGTCAGCAGATGCAGCGTAGCTCCTTCTCCTGTAGGAGTATCTATTATGCGTACAAGGTGCTCGATCAAATGTCGTGCCCATGCTAAATTTTATTATGGTATGCCTCTCATATCTAGATCTCCTCACTCTCTGTCAATTTCCAAGACTGATGAAATATTTGGATTTTCTGGAACTTTGTTTTGCCCTGCACAATGTTGACTCCCAACTGCAAGATTTTATTATTTTTCTTTCAATGTAAACATGTGTAGTTTTGAAGCCTAGGGGACAAATACGTTGAGAAGACAAAGAAAAAGGCTATCTACAAATATTAGCGGTAGTATATAGAACTACAACTCATAGCCTTGTATGTATTTCACCATTCAATGGCTGAGATTTGCTTACACAGTCTGATTATAAGTGAAGTAATTTTCATATGAAAAATTATATAGCTGGTTTAAGAGAGATTGGTTTGTAAGGAAACGTTGTGCACATATGCTGATATTTGTAAAAAAAGATACGGAATGTTGCCCATGTATTTGTAGGTCCCTTGTCCTTGCATGAGTTTTTCTGAGTCTGAATACTATTCTAAGCACCCATTTATGATAATCTCATCATGGGGACATTTAATCTTAAGTTATTATATGTCATTCTTCTGGTGGAAAGAGATTAGGGAAGTAATATTAAACTCCATAGTGTCACTTCTGTTCACAAAGCCACGCACAGCTGATTTCACTGTGCCTTATTTGCACCAATTTCATGCTTTGATAGCTATTTTGGGAACATATCACTATATCAGAGACTTATGCCCAACCCAGCTTCATATCCTTGCAATGCAAGTGCCATATTTTACATCAAAGTAAATCTTCATCATATAATATTCTTCAGTTCTGTTCTATCGCTAGCAGGCCATATGTATTCACTATCATGTTGGGTTGTTTGTTTTCTTTCTTTCTTTTGAGGAGCATGTGTGTTCCCACTCCTTTCTTCACAAGATGGACACTGGCAAATTGTTGTTCGCTGACTGCCACCCAAGAGCTGATCATATGAATGATTTAAATTAATGTTGGTATACAGACCAGACCCGGCCCGTTGTAGTTTTTCTATGTATATCAAATTAGATTTTACTTAGTGCAAATGAATGATGATAAACATATGTTAATCTTTGTAGCTTTTGGGCAATCCAACTATGCCAATTTGGGAATCGCTGCCAAATTCCAGTATGCTGTAAACACAAATCTTCATACATTTACGCATTAAACAATAACTCGGACTCAATTCTAAACTAGATCAGTTCGGTTATTTGTGCCAAGGCCTTTGTGCAAATAGCATGCAACTCGCTAATTAAATTATGCAGGTCACATTTTTTTAGCAACAAATATGCATATCACGTGTACCTCTTTATTTAGAGAATTCATTCCTTTTTTATTCTCACTTTACAACTACTACTTCTGTTTAACACCTTTTGTTATATATCGTATCACTGAATAATCACAAATTATCCATGAAATAGACAGACCATACCAGAAGCCCATTGTCTGTAAATAAGCAGCTTATACAAATCTTAAAAAAGAAGCTTTCTGCGGTTTGTTTCTCATTATTGATAAACAATGCTTAAGACATTTTTCTCTTATTGATAGACAATTTAAGACACTTCTATACAATATTTACATTTTTAATTTGGGCCTCCTATATTGTTGCTTCAATTTTATACTGCAAACTTGAATCACTGGTGTTCTATATGTTCCAAATGAATTTACGCCATTATACTCCAATTAAAGCACCACTGAGGATATAAACATACATATCTAGCATTTTCATATTACCCAGTATCCTACACAAAATTAAGTTTTTTTTTTTTTTTTGAGAAACACAAAATTAAGTAAACAGTGGCCATCACAGAGATGGCGCGGCAACGCCGCGCCCCATTTTTTCTAGTGTTATCCAAAAACAAATGGGTCACCAAAGGACGAATGGGTCTATGGGTCATCCAAAGGACGAGTTGTATTTTGGATCGTGGAGACCGTCTAATAATGTATTATCGCTTGGCCTGCTTGTTCAGTCAGCTCCTGGTAATGGTAAATCGTGTCTCTGGAGCAGTTAGCAGTTACAATAGTGATGCAGCTGCACGTACGTAATCACGGATAACTGTATCCAGTACGTTCTGCTATGCAGCGATTTGGGTGATCTGCGCTGGCAGTGCTACAAGTCTTAACTGAGCAGCCACGAAAGAGCCATCTGGAATAACAAATCTATAAAGATCTCTAATCCTGGTGACTTAGCTACAGTACCCTCCGGTTTCCTCCGCTGCTCTTCCTTTCCACTGCCTGCGCCCTCCACCGACCGTCGCGCCGCCCGCAGGATGCCGCGCGTGCTCCGCCCCGCCTCCGGCCAGCTGTGCGTACACCCGACCAGAGCGCCCCCGCCTGCGCCCTCCCCCAGCCGCTGCGCACCAACGCCTCCGGGGCGCGCCACGGCCCCGCAACAGCGCCGGCCCGCCTCCGGCCATCTCCCTCACGGCGCCATCCTCGCACACTCCTGCAGCAGCGACGGCCGCGCCCGCGGCCTGCCAGCGCAGGGAGGCACCAAGCGTCCTCCGCCGTCGCCTAGGGAGAAGGGCGGGCCTGGTGCAAGCGGTAAAGTACCGCCTGTGATCAGAAGGTCCCAGGTTCGAGTCGTGATCTTCTTGCATTGCACAGGCGAGGATAAGGCTTGCCACTGACACCCTTCCCCAGACCCCGCACAGAGCGAGAGCTCTCTACACTGGGTACTAATTGAGTGCCCGCTGCCACGGGAGCTAAAGATTAGAACAATGCATACAATTAACAGACTCAAACAAAATTGTCAAAATGAAAGATTATTAGATTATGTGATTAAGTTACAAAAGCTCAAGCCGTTTCTATGTACCCGAGACAGTCTATACCTGCTCCAAACTCAACATCCTGAACAAGCACCTCCCCTCTGGCCTGGGTATAGGATATTGCTGTTGTTATCGAAAGGTCCTGAACAAACATCCTGAACAAGCACCTCCCCACTGTTACACCCTCATCACTTCCTCCTCTTCCTCAGACGTGAAATCGTTCTTGATGTTGAACTTTTCGCGGTTGTCCTTTGGAGTCTTCCTCTTCGTCATGTCCGTGACGCTCAGGCAGGTCAGGTTCAGCAGGCCCCTTGATGTCCAGGTAGTTTGCAGCCTGCGAAGACCAATTACATGTTAAGTATTTTTGTCTCATGAATGTGACAGTCATGCAAACTATTCAGTGACTTTATGATCTATGACGGTACACAATACAGTCGTACAATGTATTTATTTCTTGACACTACAAATGGCAAAATTACAAACCAATATCAATTCTGTAAAGCTAGTATTATCACTAAACGTTGACCATTACCAAGCATCCAAGCCTTTGACCCCACCAAGCATGGCAGAACCATAAAACTGCAATGGTTGTAGCGCTGGGAGAAGGATTCGGTAATTATTGATTACCGATTCCTTCTTGTAAAACTATTCTCCTTTGTCTTAATGAAGCACGTGTCTACACGTCCGCGAAAAAAAAAGAACCATAAAACTGCTCCAGCTTATCCTAAATCATCAGCCAAACCTTTCGGAATAATTTCAAATATCTATGGATCCAAGTACAACATTGATCATGAGTAGAAAGGTATAAACCACTCCTAATAATTACCAAGTGTACAATTTCAAATGCCTCAGTTTTTCTGGTTATGCTAGAGCAACTTAATTGACACAACCTTAGTATATATATAAGAGCAAACTTTACGTAAGGGTAATTTTTTGACTCATACTATCAAAGAAGACATACCAACCATGCACATCTTATCACCCTTAAGCAATTTGCCACATCCTACAACTTCATCTTCTGTTTGCCAGAGCAAGGCTGAGGTCCCATAGTTGTGGTCTCCAGTATGCTCCAGAGTTCACTACATCAGCTCCCTTTCTTGCAGTCTGGCCAAATGGAGGATGACACATAACCAAAAGACAAAATGAATTGAAATAAATTGTCTGGATGGACAAGCATCGCAGCTTCTTGATAAAGATCAATAATAGCATAAATAAAATATGAAGAAAATCTGGAGCTTCATGTTGTGATAACAGAGACAAGTAGTTTTAAAATTAAAAACCAAACTCCATCTTAAACCTTGTCCTTCCCTCCTCCCTCCCTCCACTTCAAGATTAAGATCAATACAAATGGAAGCGTTTAGCTAAAATAATTAATTTAAGATAAGTAGAGAGGTGATATACCTTTTCCAAACACCTTGGTTCACAATTAAATTGATCAGAAACTTCTTCTCAATTCAAAAGACAAACTGAAGAACAATGTTTCTTCTTTTGAAATGAGTATGGAAAAAGGAAATCATATCTTTCCAATTTTGATGTAATATGGGGGTTGATGGAGTTAGGTTGCGGATGCTGCAGCAATAGCTGCTGTTTCAGAGCTGGTTGCACAGGAGCAGAAGGTGCAACCTTAAGTTCCTCCAGAAGTCCCTACACAAGGTATACAAATAAAATATAATCTTTTAGAAAACTGGCAGACTCAGAATGCATATAGCAGACCTAGAGGCTGTGATGGTTGAGGCGCTTAACAGCGAGGACGACCTTGAGCCGGTGGAGCGGAAGAAGGCACGGTAAACGGAGCCGAAGCCGCCCTTGCGGACCTTGAGCATGCAGCTGAAGCCGTTGGTGGCTTTGACGAGCTCGTCAAGATCAAACATTCACAAGGGCTGTGCTCCCCGCTCCTCCGACAGCTCCTGGATGCTCCGTGTGGGCAATTTCTATCATTGCAGAATCCCTGTACTTCTTCATGCCCCTAATGATCTTGATAGCCACCATTTCTTCCTATTCCGTATCCCAACACTCCAACACCTGACCAAAGCTAGACACATTCAGTTATGAATATAAGCAGGACGACCAGATTAGTAACTACAAAAGGTATAATAAATAATGGCAAAGCAGTATGATTATACATATTATAATCCTCGCAACACCATGCAAACAATCAATAGGCCCCTTGTTGAATGAGATTTTACATTTACCAGACTCCTGAGAGAAGCAGCCATGACCAACATTAGTTTCAAGCACAAAACAGTGATAATATTCACACTGCCTGCAGTGGTGCCCTCACTACTATTCCTACGACTAAGCACATCAGTGGTGCATGATTTGACCTGTACAAGATAATAATTTCAATATTGTTTCGACATTGATTTGACCTGTACAAAATAATAATTTCAATATTGTTTCGACTTAGAATGTAGGATCACCAAGAACGAAGAATCCCAAGAATCGATTATATGTTTAAAGAAGTGGATATGAAAAGGTAAATATCCAAACCAGCTGATAACCACTGGATATTGCCATATTGGAGATGATCTAGTGACACTTTCTAAAAGCATTTTCACAAACAGGTGGTGAGCATGAGATATTGCCATTCATAGATTCAAACAAAGTGAACCAGATTAAGAGCGGACCGGAACTGTATGTAGTTGCTGACCTGCGCATGATCCAGGGCAGGAGGAGCCGGAGCGAGATGGGGAAGCAGAGCTGAGCCGGAGTCAGGGAGGGCACGGGCAGTTTGGCCTCCACGGGCTGCTGGCGCCGCGGCGGGGCGGCGGATCTGAGGCGAGCGCGATGCGGCGGGGTGGCCGTGTGGACGTGTGGTCACCGCTCCACGAGTACCAAAACCTGGCGGCGAAGGGCGAGGAGCGGAGGCCGGGTCCGTGTGCAAGGGCGGGGCGGAGTTATTGCAGCGGGGTGGGCGGAGCCAGGGCGGCTCGTCGTCGTCCTCATCCTATGAAATTTTTGCATTTTGGTTCCTTTTGAAAACATTTTTTATAAAAAAAAATGTTTATCGAAAATAGACCATTTTTTAGACGTCTTAGAACATGACGCCAAGGTATGAGGGTCAACGTCGACTGACACGACGCCGAGGTCTTGCCACGTCAGGGACGACCCCGGTCGACGGCGACACGGTGGCGCATGGGGTCCGACACGTCGGCGTTGTGTCAGCCAACGCCACAGGCCCAACCTCGGCGCGGTGAGACTACACGCCGAGCTATTGACACCATCCGGCGCGCGGCCTAGGCGGCCCAACAACGCTTCGTAGCCCAATAACTCGGCACGGGGTCACTTAACGCCGAGCCACCAGACTCGGCGCGGCCCGACTCAACACCAAGGTCTGGACTCTTGAAGCCGCGCCGCGGCCCTCTTCTTCTTCCTCCCTCCATTCTGAAAGCGCCGGCTCTCTGTTCGTCTCCCCCCACGGCCCCCACGAAACCCTAACCCCGAATGCGACCCTAGGTGCCCGGATCTCCTCTCCTGAAGCTTCCTCGAGGTAATAATCCCTCTCCTCCTCCAATCTATCCGCGTAGATGTGCCTGCATTGTCTCTAATCATGTGGAATCATGGGTGTATGGTGTTTTGGTATATGTGTACTTGCATTTGCAAAATGTATGGCTTAGGTTAATTGAGTGCATTGTTGTTTAACTGTTTTATGTGCTGAACATGTTAGGTTAGTTTAGTTTCTAGTTATTTTGGTCATTAGGGTTCTTTGTTTATTGTAGGTGTCATTAGGGTTAGTTATTTGTTGGTCATTAGGGTTAGTATGTATTTTAGTTATTTGTTGGTCATTAGATTTCAATTTTTTATGACTAGAAATGATTATGTTGTTGGGGTTAAAAATGATGAAATGATATATTTTAGTTTCTACTTATTGGATTGAAACTCGCATGATATATTAATATGTGACACTACTTGTTGTGTGATGGCTGTAGATGGATAAATTAGTGAGGTTGCATCATGGAGGCCGTATTGTTAGGACAAGAGATGATAGTTTGGAATTTCTGAACATGTGTGAGGAGTTGTTGATTTTTTCTGAAACACCATCTTTGACCCAGTTAGTGGAGCGAGTGAAGGTTAAGTTAGTCTGGAATGAAGGAGACGTGCATGTTCAGTTTGAAGGTGTCATACATGTTGGGTCGTCGAAGGGTCCTCGGATCAAGCGGTTGCTCAAAATTACAAGCGAGTCTGAATGGAATGATTACAAAGCAGTTGTATTAGCCTTAGAAGTGCGATCTTTGGATTTAGTAGTAAGTAAGGAGTTCGGCTTAGGAAATGATAACTTCGAAGCATGCCCATCTTCCCCCGCTCACATAGGTTATGGTCCTTTGTCTAAAGAAGAAATACTTGTCACACAACTAGGCTATGATGGTGGTGAAGTGTTTGGATCGCTCAAGCGTGATGGAGGTTGGTTTGAGGGCGGTGGAGATGAGGAGGAGAATGCGGTTGCCGATGGTGAGGGCAATTATGATAGTGATGAAGAGGATGATGATTATGTAATTGGTAATGCAGAAGAAGGTTTGGACGACGCTAGCGGAGACTTTTCTATTGAGGATGAGCTTAGCGACGAAGATGATCTTAGTGGTGAAGAAGACTTTGGTGATGCTAGGGCTACGAACCGTTTTGACATGGAGATAGCTGGAGATGATGAATCCTTCGTAGAGGAGATAGCCGAAGACTCTGATGACGATCACCCTGTTGGTCGTCTCAATTTTAGGAAAATAGAGATATTATCTAGGGTCTTGCCTTAGAGAGATCCATTAGTTGGTGATTTCGAGGACCTTAGCCATGGTCACAGGGCAGTAGCTGATGGTGGACCAAGTGATACAACAGTGCCTGATGTTAGCGGTTGCCTCATCATACGGAAGGGCATATTGTTTGATACCATGGATAAATTGAAAACATGGTTGCAAGAGTACTCCATTATACACAACCAACCTTTTAGGGTCATCAATTCATTCAAGGAGAAGAGGTACACTGTTGCTTGTGAAGAACAACAGTGTGGTTGGAGAGTATGTGCTAGGAAGACGAAGGCAGGCAAATGGAAGATTACCTCAATGAAGCAACCACATGTTTGTGCCACTGCTGAGGCAGAAGAGAACCATCTACAGCTCAATTCTAGGTTCACTGCAAGGCAGTTATGCCCCGTGGTGAAGCATATGCCAACCATTACGGTATCTGCGTTGGTTGAGATCATCTTCTAACGGTACAATTACTATGTCAAGTATGGAAAAGTATGGAGGGCAAAGCAGCGTGCACTAGAAATAATATTTAGAAATTAGGAAGAAGCTTATGAGCGCCTCCCTATAATGTTGAACGCAATGAGGGCTGTAAATCCTGGGATGCACTTCGAGTATTTACCTAAGGAGGGTGAAACAAGGAATAGTAGCCAGGTATTTGGAAGGGCCTTTTGGGCGTTCGGGCAGAGCATCGAAGCATTCAAGCATTGTAGGCCCGTCGTCTCAATTGACGGGACCTTTCTTATAGAGAAATTTGAAGGCACAATGCTTGTTTGTATTGGGACAGATGCAGAAGACCAGCTTGTGCCATTGGCCTTTGCGATTGTTCGGAAGGAGGACACAGATAGTTGGTGTTGGTTTCTCAGGCTAGTAAGACAAGTGGTAATTGGTCTGGGACATGATATTTGTGTGATATCCGATAGGCATGCTAGCATTCTAAATATCGTAGAACAAGAGATTTCTGGTTATAAGGCGTGATCACACAAAGGATAACTTCAAATTATTTGAGAAGGTTTGCAGGCAGCAAGAGGTTCAATTATTCAAAGATAAGCTAGATGCCCTGAAGTTAGCCACAAATGTTGATGGTAGGCAATTCTTGAGCGAGTTGATGGCGTTGAAGGATAAGTGATCACTTGCATATGACACTAGAGGTTGGAGATGGGGCTTCATGACTAGTAACATGGCAGAGATGTTCAATAGCCTTCTAAGAGGTTGTCGTGGTCTGCCTGTGACTGCTATTGCCTCATTAACCTTCTATAAGTTAAATGTTTGGTTTGCTTCGAGGAAGAAGCATGCGAGGTCTCTATGGACAGCAGGCAAAGCTTGGCCACTTTTAGCATCTCAGGAACTAGCTTTCTCAAAGAAAAAGTCTAAACGATAGAAGGGTTCATGTTTCGATCCGATAAACCATGGATATGAGATTCTAGAGGGTGGTGGAACTAACATTGGTGGTGAAGACCGGGGTGCTCAAAAACATAAAGTAGTGATCAATGAGAACAAGTGTACATGTGGAAAACCGACCATATACCATAGGCCTTGCTCCCACATGATTACAGCCTGTCGCCTTAGGCGTGTTGATGCTGAGGTCCCTCCCCGTATGGCCGCGGAGTTCTCTTTGAGGAACCTAATGAGCACCTGGAATCCTCGGTTCGAGCCATTTCTTGATGAGAGTCAATGGCCTACTTATGATGGCCCCAAGTATGTGGCTGATTTTGGTTTACTCTGGAAGAGTAGAGGACCTAGGCGGCGGAAGCGGTTCAGGATGGACATGGATTGAGCCACAAAAGGTAGATCAACCACGAGTAAGGTTGTGACATATTTTGTAGAGGACACCTAAAAGAGTCGTTGCTCTGGTTGCCATAAGACGGGCCACAATAAGAGAAAATATCCTGAACTACTTAGACAACAGGTATCCACCAAGCTAGCTACTTGAATTGCTTTGTGTAATAGTGCATTGGTTTACTTTTGTTTTTTTATTGTTATGTTACTTCGTACCACATATACATGCTTTAACTTATACTAATGCTTTGGCATTCCTTATGTTGCAGGATGGATCGGTTCCCCCTTCTTGATCCAAGGTTCGATGAGCACCACCAGGCTCGGAGGATCCAGAACGGAGAGGTATATTCAATAATTCGTATGAAACAGTGCATTATTCATCTTTTGCTCTATAGTCCATGCTCTTTATAAAGTGACATGAACCAATACTTTTTCATGCTTGTCTTTTTTATAGGTTTTGAATGTGCTAAGGCCAATGACACATGAGGCCTCTACGACCATGGTCTACGACGAGAGGTACATGCCCCTCCTGAAGCTGGCGAACCTTGCTATCGTTGCTTGTGTTTGTTGTCGAGGCATGCCACCTTTCAACCCAGCGATGTTGATGGCGTTGATAGATCGGTGGCGTCCAGAGACACACAACTTTCACCTACCGTGCGGGGAGATGACGGTCACTCTCGAGGATGTTGCCATGATCCTTGGAGTCAAAATCCAAGGATTCCTAGTGACAGGAGACACGGAGTCTGAAGGATGGCAGCAACGGGTTGAGCACTTCTTGGGACATCCCCTAGCGGTAGTTGAGGCTAGCAAGAAATGGCGCAGCAGTGGGGTGTCCCTAAGGTGGCTTCGTCAGTAGTTTCAGGAGTGCCCACCCAACATAGACGCCTAGACCATGACATACTACTGTCGAGCCTACGTCCTGCACATGTTTGGTACGGTTCTCTTCCCTGACGGCACTAGAGACACGGCGTCCTGGATGTACATCCTGTGCCTTTGGAACTAGGAGGATGCTGACAATAGGAGTTGGGGCTCGGCTATACTTGGCTTCCTGTACCATTAGCTTTGCAAGGCTTGCCGCCGTCCTGGAGGCACGCACGCTACAATGTCAGGGTACATCACACTGTTCTAGGTAATAAAGCAAAGTTGTACAAGTTTCCACTATAATTCAATGTTTTTTCTTAACAAAAGTGATTAACATGCAAGTTTCCACTCTTTTTTGTAGATTTGGATGTGGGAGAGGCTTCTAGTTCAGAGACCGCATCAGCTTGATCCCCCACAACCTTGGTTTCCTTAAGGAGACGCAGTTGTCGCCCCTACCGTGGCACACCTCTACGAGCGAGCCCATGGAACTTACCACGTGTCACGCCACGCGTACATCAGCTTCACCAACGAGCTGGACACCCTTTTGCCACATCATGTAAGTTTCCCACCCTTTTGGCCTAATTGAGGATATGTGCACAAATTGAGCGTCGACTAGTTGATGACGACGTTGTGTACAGGTTGAATGGCGCCCATATCGACGGAGGCAAGTCATGGATCTCAACTTGAGCTCCTTGTGCACGGCAGACGAGGACGTCTGGACGATGAGGACCCCCCCTTGTTTGTTTCTATGCAGTGAAGTACCATCTCCCTCACCGTGTAGCATGATAGTTTGGTAGGCTGTAGCCTTCTCCACCCGAGGATTTCTCCACTGGTTGGCAGCTCCACAAGTACATAACATGCAATATTTTGTTCGTTTCACATGAATGAATCATTGAGTAGGCCTTCATATTGCTGCTATGGTGTAAAATTTGCAGGTTCAGCAGACAAAAAAGAAGAATATCACCAACTGGCAGCTGGAGCACCAGCGCTACATTGATGAGTGGATGTTGATGGAGCAGAACAACATGGGCATCCACGCCATCCATCGTGACAAGGCATTCGATGATTACCTTGTTTGGCTTGGTCAATGAACAAGGCTTCAATTGAGGCCCGCTTGGACAGAGCAAGACATTGCTGACATTGCGAGCGAGGATGAGGGCAACAACCCATATGACCAAGCTACCCAAGAAGGCAGGCAAGTTGAGATCACCCCTACGTTAGCCAGAGCTATAAGTGATACAACTATTTCCATATCTGAGGTCTTTACTGTGATGGAGACTTAAATTCTTGTTTTTGTTGCATAGAGCACGAAGATAATGAGGACAGTGGCTGAGCAAGGAAGGGCATTGATGATTCCTATGGGTGATCCTGATGAGGCCTCCATGTTACGATAGCACATTCAGGTAGTCTCCTGTCATTCAGTTGATGTTACATCTTTATATAGTTTTGCGGCCAACCCCACTTACTAATAGTGCTTTCAAAATGCAGCGTGCCATGCATCGCCTCTGAAAGGTAGCTGCATGCCTTAGATGTAGACGTGCCCCGGATGTGGTAGTCCCATAACAGCTTGGTGCTGGACCTTCTACTGCACATGTTGGAGGGACTTCATCTTCACATGGTGCACATGTTGGCGGGACTTCTTCTTCACATGGTGCAGCAACTAGTGCAGTGGGTGGTCAAGGACATGGTCCTTATGATGATGAAGGAGAACACCAGGGAGAAGATGATGAAGGACAGGGAGAGTACTATGAGCATGAGTATGATGAGATTGGCATGTCCTACCTTGAAGATGCACCCCAAGGAACTCAAGGCCCCTCCAGTTCTAGACGTCCACAGAGGACGCTCAGACCAGTGGACAGGTACACTCCAGGTACCTATCCGTTTGGGAGGGGAAAGCGTTACGCTCGTCGTCCACATTAAGGTACATCTTTTGATATGGTAATCATGATACTTGACTCAGATTTTAGCAAACACCAAATAGCTATGTGAAGGTAGTCTCATTAATGGTTTCTAACTTAGCTCAATATCCGCTAAAAGTTGTGAAAATGGACTACTGTAAGAAAAAAGAGAGACAAGGAGAAAATGATGGAGCATTAGACAAGGAGCGAGCTAAAAGATCCAAAGACTTCATATGCTTCTTTTGTGCATGGACTATGTATGCATTGGACCTTATGTAATGCACTATGTATGGACCTTGTACTATGTTTGGACTATGTTGGATGATTGATGAAGCATATGTATGGACTATGTATGGATGTTGAATGTGTTGGACTATGTTGGATGTTGAATGTGTTGGACCTTATGTATGTATGGATGTTGAATGAATGTGTATGTTGGTGTGGTCATTTGTTATGTGAAATTCTATATGCTCATGTATTCTGTGTATTATGTGTTATGTGTATGCTCAGTTCATTATTTTTTGGTGAACCCAGGAGCTTGGCGTCAATTGAACACACGTCGAGGGTGGGCACCTCGGCGTTTAGTCAATTGACGCCGACCCCTGGTGCATACTGGAATCCTTTGCCTTGAAGCGACGAGGTGCCCAAGCTCGGCGTTCCGTAAATTGATGCTGAGCCGTTAATCTCGGCGTGAAAATATTAAACGCCGAGGTAGGCATGTGGGCTAACCCGACGACGCCCGTGGCCCAAATGTCAGCGTGGCTCGACTCAACGCCTAGCTGTCCGATCTCGGCATGGGCCAACTCAGCGCTGAGGTTCAGCCCAAACCTAGCGTGGGCCGTGGTGATCCAAACCCTAGGGTTGGCGTGGGCTGACTCGACGCCGAGCCTCAGCCCAACACTTCACGTAAACGGCCGAGCCAAACCCTAGGGTTGGCATGGGCCGAATCAAACGCCATGGTCTACCTCAGCGTCGACCGACTTGACGCCGAGCCTATAAATCATAAAAAAGAAAGAATAAAGTATTAAAGACAGAGGTCTTCTAAACCTTTGGTATAGGTTGAAATCCTATTTGCATGATTCAAATGAAAAATCTTTCTCAATGATTCTCTTCTACTAACACGAGTTATACTAATAAGAGTAGACATGCTATATTTATGTTTGTTCCTGTAGGAAAAACCGAAGGTTGGTTTGATTTCAATCCCCTATTTTTACTGAGAGAGTCAAATCTTTTTTTCAGTTTGGAAATCAACCATAGTACATGAAACTTAGAGATAGGTAAACTGCAATTTATGAAATAGCGAATGCACAACGATTACACTCACATCAAAACTAACAATGGCATGTCGCAAACTAAACCTAGCATGCCTTAGGGGATTGAAAGAAACAAGTGATACAGACATTGCAAAGGTACTACGATTACACACTCACATGAAAACTAACAATGGCATGTTGCAAACTAAACCTAGCATGCCTTAGGAGATTGAAAAGAACAACTCATACAAGCATTCCACATTCGGATTGACTAACAAAGGTTGGTCCTAATAATGCTCCCACATATTGAACTGAGTTGCGTCTTCCCCATAGTATCCTCCAGTTGACGGCGGCGGTGGCGGTGGCGGTGGAGAAGGAGGCCCGTGCTTCTTATGGTATGGGCACTGGCAGTACGGATTATTGCATAGTGCCTCCTCTGCATCATTGCTGTTGTTGTCGTCCGACTTGTTCCTGTTACCACTTCTAGGGCCATACTCTAGGTCAAAGATGTGTCCCTATAGATATGTGATGTACTATTGATGGGGATAGATAGGAGGAGGGTCGACCCATCTAGTGAAGCCACAGTTATCTGGATAGCTTGAATCCTAAAAACCCATCTACCAATAAGTACTACTACAAACCAAATGCAAATCTAAAAAAGGAGAGAGTTCAAAGGAAATACAAATCCTCGCGGGCATCTGAAGAAACGACAGCCTCCACTGTCACAGTCGTTGTACATCTACACAACGCAATCCAAACCGTGGCGGCATTTTGGCCAATCTTTAATGTGCTTGTCGTATGATCTAAGAGGTCTCTCATGGGTGAAGTCACTCTTCCTCTCCAAAGGAAATTTCTCTATTGGTTCTTCAAAACAATTAGGACCCAGAGAACCCTCCCACACAATCAAAGGTCCTTTCCTCACCCCCTTTCCTCTCCCTCCGCCGAAACCCTTTCCACTCAAGGAACCTCCGCTCGACATTTGCTAAAACTAAACCAGAAAACAAGTTGTGTGGATGTGGAGCAAGACATGGAGCACTATATATAGAGATGAAGGCAGGTTCACCATGAATGCTACTTGACAAAAAACTTGTGTGCGTACTCATTTATTGAATCTGCAAAGGCTAGATGCTTCATCTAAAAAGCCTACAACCATGACTAGTCATTTCATCTGAAAAGGCTACACTTGTGTTTTGTCACTTCATCTAAATGCAGTACATCACTCTGATATTAATTCATTGCATATACGGATACAACAGTAAATGAATCTAGGCTTTTCAGTGAGTTTTCAAATAGACTTTTCATTGACTGCAATAGTACTTGTAGCCCTTTTAGTGACTGCAACAACACAAGTAGCCTTTTCAGTGATACAAACAGTAGCACTACAGTCCTAGGATAGTTAACAAAGTATAGGGCATAAGACCATCTGAAATAAAAGCATAGTGCATTACAACATAATAAAAAAAGTCCAGGAAATAAGTTCATCTGAAATAAAAGCAGAGTGCATTACAACATAGTAAAAAAAATCCAGGGCTACACGACATCGCTCATGAATAAACCAAATACCTACTGAGTGCAACGAGGCCATTTTCCCTTCCTCTGAGCATCGGGATTCTCCTCCATCGCTGCCTTCGCTCGGCGCACACGCTCAAGCTTCTTCTCCCTCTCCGCCCTGTACGCAGCAACATGCCTCCTTTCCTCCTCTTCCTTATGCTCCTTTTCTATAGCCTCCTGTCTGTGTCTCTGCTCAAACCTCTCCTTAACCTCCGCATCCCACTCCTTCAGGCCTTCTAGATGCTGCTTGTCCGACTCCTTGATCTCAGTGTCAATCCACTGCTCAAAGTCACACAGTGGTGGAACGGTCTGCAAGAAAAACAAATTGTTACAAAACAAATAAATAAGCAATACTTAATATCACAAGAAAATTAATTAACACACAATAAAAATTCCTCACAATCGATGCACGGCGCTGTTGCTTTGTAGGTTCCCATGCATAATTGGGACACATCCAGTACCTCTGTTTATATGTTTCCTCATCTTCAGAGATGTCTACCTTGCAAGGATCACCACAAAAGCACATGGGTCGAGGAACACCTTCTAGGAGAGGCTTTAGGTCATAGGAATTTGCCCTCTGGCGACCATAGCTACAATTGAAAGAATTTAGTCATATTAACGGAGAACCAAACCTAAACCTAGGGTTTTCTATTTGTTGCACAAATAATGAATAAACATTAGGATTACCTTGGAATACGAGCTTTACCATGCCTTGGCATCCTAACATTACGTAGAAAAAAAATCAATCCAAAGTACCTTGCAACGAATGTAAAGCTACTAACACTAAATCACCATACCTCCCAAATAAGCTTTTCATTACAAACCCTAAGCAAATTTAAATCCCAACAAACACAAAATTTAACTCAATGATTATAAACCAGAACATATACAACAACAACAACAACCATACATTGCACGAATGACATGAACATGAACCAAACCTATAATGCCAAGTTAAAAAAAATACAAACAACCAAATCTAAATGGATGAAATGAAAGAGGAGTACCTTGGCAAAACGTCAAAACCCTCGATCTGGCCTCCCAAGAGCTAGATTTAGGATTTAGGGTTCGTGGGAAGAGAGAGGGAGTGGGAAATGGCCACCTGCTGGTTCTGAATGGAGGGAGGAGGAAGAAGGGGGCAGCGGCGCGGCCTCAATTGACCGAACCTCGGCGTTGAGTCAGGCCGCGCTAAGGTTAGCGTCTCGGCGTCAGCTGATCGCATGCCGACCTCTTGGCCCACGAAGCGTTGTTGGGCCACCTGGGCCGCACGCCGGATGGTGCCAAGAGCTCGGCGTGACTCCCCACTGCGCTGAAGTTAGGCCTGTTACGTTGGCTGACACGACGCCGACGTACTGGGCCCCATGCGCCAGCCCTAGAGTCATCGGTGACGTGGCAAGGACTCGGCGTCGTGTCAGTCGACGCCGACCTTCATACCTTGGCGTGATTTCCTAAGACGCTTAAAAATGGTCTGTTTGTAGCAAAAGTTTCAGCAGGGGTCTTTTTGTAAAAAATATTTTAAAAAGGGACCAAAATGCAAAAAGTTCATTCCTCATCCACCTCCGCCTCCGCCTACGCAATCTTCTCATGGACATGAGCTGTCAGCTCGTCCTCCCACTACCGGAAGGGGCGCACCTCCATGGGCGGCAATTCCTCGACGGTGAAATTAAACGGACAACTGGAGCAAGGCGGTGTGGGCGCGGCCGAATCCATGTGCAAAGGCGGGGGATTAGAGCGTCTCCAAAAGTTTTCTAATTTTTTCTCATAAATTTTGTAGTTTGATAACTCCTAAAAAGATATTAGACGAGAAAATAATAGTCATCTTCAAGAGTTTTTAATAAATGTTATCTAAAAATCAAATATTGTATGGCGTGATGAAACCTTCCGGGCGGAGCGGCACGAGGAACGCCTGCACCGGCGGCTCGGCGCCGGCGCCGGCATCGTCGGCGCAGCTGGAGCCCTTGTGCGGCGCGCCGAACAACGGCTACCGGCACGTCGGGCACGTGGACCACGCCAGCAGCCAGCGGTCGACGCAGCGGACGTGGAAGCCGTGGTTGCACTTGGGCAGCACCCGCATGCGCTCCTCGAGCTCCAGCTCGGCCAGGCAGATGGCACACACAGGCCTGCAGCCGCTGGCTGCCTGCAGCGGCAGCAGCCCCGCCGACTAGACCAGCGTCGGCATCGCGCGCAGCGCCTTCCGCCACGCCCCCGCCTGCGCGAGCCGCGCCACCAACGATAGCCCCGGCTCCCCCGCCCCCACGGCAGGCTGGCGCTACGCCCCGTGGGGCGACGTCCGGTTGGAGCACCGGAGCGTGCACCGCAAGATGGAGTTGAGCCCGAGAACGCAGATGAGCGCACACAGGAGCACGGCCAGGATCATGACCACGTTCGCGTCGAAGCTGCTGCTGGTGCTGCTGCTCCCACCTCCGCTCCTGACACCGTCGCTCGCTAGGGCTTCCTGCTGCCCGGCCACCACCTGGCTCGCCGCCGCATTCTCCCCGTAGCTGTGCAGCGGAGCCAGCAGCAGCGCCCTCCGCGAGTACACATACACGAGATGGCGCGAAGCAGAGAGAAATCGCGCGGGGGACGGATACGCGTGACGGGAGCAGCACGTAAAGTTACGCGGAAGGAGGGGAATTTCCCAAGTCCTAAAAGATTAGGAGTAAATATTAGGAGTCGATGGAGAAGGGTTTTTCTCCATCTTTCTAAAAAACAAGGATTATGAGGATGTTTAGGGAACTCTTGGAGATGCTCTTAGCGCGGAGGGGGACGATTAGTTTAGCGCTGACGATGACCTCCGGGTCTTTTTAGTCGTGGAGATAGAGATTTTCTTAATTTTTTCATATGATATATTGATATGCACATGAAAATTTATTTGCTGGGCCACTCCTCGCTAATAGGGTCTACCTCCTCCTCCTACATCATGTGACAGGCACGCCATGTGAGTCAACCTTCTTCCTTGCTAAGCGCTCATGACAAATACTGATAGATGATTCAAGGTATTTGGCAATTTCCTCAACAGTGTCGATGGTGGTGCTGAATTTTGCAGTTCTCTCAATCTTCAGGTTGCTGGATTTTGCAGTTCTCTCAATCTTCAGGTCCTCATCATGTAGTTCAGTTTTGGATTTTCTATTACAGAGAGTAAATATTTGTTGTCAAAAACATGCTTAGTATATTACTGAATGCCTGCCTATTGTTTGTCAAATTTGCAGAATATTTCAGAGGCGTGCAAGCTTAACGTAATGATGCCATGTGCTAATTTCATGTGATGTTGTGCAGACCTAACTTTAGGTTCTCCTGATGATAGCATCAATTGCATTGATAACGTTTCATTCCATCTCACCCTTCTACTTCTCTGACATGCATTTTATGTTTCCCTGTTTAAAAGACTAATGCGCCCTTTTTCCTCCATGCTAGCATGGTTATGCCAACCTTCAGCTTGCCAATGTATAGCAGTTCAATCGGCCATTTCCGTGCTCCTTCTGCTTCAGGCCAGCGTCCTGTGTACTGTTCTATGGCACATGACATCGGTCTATGCATGGATGCTGTAGAATATTCTGACATCAGTGTGTAATATCATGACTGACTTTGCATAGCGATTAGGTCTCTTCTGAAGAAGAGACTCAGAAATTGGTTGGTTACGGCCCATAGGCGGTGCTGCAAACAGAGGACGAACCCACAGGGCTACCTGCGTGGCTGCGTCGGCGGGCCGCCCATGGCAACCTGACGGGACCAATGCCCAGATCGCTTGGCTTATATCGTACTTTTTCAACTAATGAACATTATTTTTCTCTCACAATAAATCAGTCAATAATACTTTCAACCATGACTTATCAACTAAGTGAACAGACGTAAAGGCGGAGGGAAAGGTGCTGACCAATCTAATCTGCCAACGTTTCAGATTGTGCTACTTTATTGATTTTGATTTTTTTATAGCACTGCAATGGATTGCCGCTAGGACGATTGCTCAACTGTACGTAACCACCTCGACCAGCTTTACAACGACGACGACGAGGACGACAACATAGTCTTTCAGTCCTCAATAAGTTGGGTAGTTTAGAGTTGAAACCCACCAGATATACCAAATTGTTTTTGTTCCCATTCATCCTTTTCTTTGATAGACCTAGAACATGATCACTAACCATAGATCTAGTGAGTCTACTTGCTTTTTGAATAAACAGTGAGCATTAGAACATCTACTAGTACATGATAAGAGATATAGAGAGAGAGGGGTGAAGGGGGTGTAAACCATCGGCCGCCTTAGAGGAAGACGGGCTCGTCATCGCGGTGCTCGGTGGTGAAAGGCGACGGTGCAGTAGCGGTGTCGTCCAGAGGTCGGTGTAGAGGTCGCAGGGCAGCCCGGCGTAGTAGTAGCCCTCTGACGTGATGCAGAGGCGGTGGTGGCGCTTTTCCGTCGCTGGCAGCGCCCCCTCTGTGATCGGTTAGGGTTTAGGACTGTAGGTGGGGTGCTAGGCGGCTCAGGCGAACCTCATGCTTGGCGCCTCTGGCCCCCACCTTCTATTTATGGCGTTGTGCGACGAGGGCCCACCAATCATATTAGGGTTGGGCGTCCCCGATTAGGACGCGGATCCAAGGGCCCAATTGACCGTTGGGCCAATTGGTGGAGATCAACTAATATTCTCCCCCTTAATCTCACTTATAACTTAAACTTAACTTAATTTCTCTTATTCCCATTCCATCACAGATCAGTGTATAGAGTGTGCCTCGTCGTCACGGTCTCTTGCCATTAGATTAAACAACTATAATGCGCCTCTCTGGTTTGAAACATATTTTTAACTAGGCCCTTGTTGTCTAGGAATCATAGGCTTTTCCTTAACCCCATGTCGGCTAAGTGTTATCTGAATACGCTGGGTGGTAAGCCTTTTGTAAGCGGATCCGTGAGCATCTTTTCTGTTCTTATATGCTCAAGACTAATTATATTATCTCGAACTTTATCCTTCACAACATAATACTTTATGTCAATGTGTTTGGTAGCACCACTTAAAAACTTATTGTTGTGAGCATAACATACTGTTGGATTATTATCGCAGTATAACTTGAGTGGTTTATTATGTCGTCTACCACTTTCAATCTGGCCATGAATTTCTTTAGGCAATTCACATGCCTTGTGGCCTCATAACATGCTACAAACTCAGCATACATTGTGGACGACGTAGTGACGGTTTGCTTTGAGCTTGTCCACGATATAGCTCCTCCTACGAGAGTGAATATGTATCCTGACATGGACTTTCTTTCATCTCCCGCATAATCAGAATCTGTATACCCCTCTATGTGCAGGGAATCAGATCTTCTGTACATTAGCATGAGACCCTTCGTACCTTGCAGGTAACGTAAAACTTTCTTTACTAATTTCTAGTGTTCTATTCCTGGATTATTCTGGTATCTGCCAAGCAACCCGGTAACAAACGCTAAGTCAGGGCAAGTACACACTTGAGCATACTATAAACTTCCGACAACTGAACTATATGAAACCACTTTCATTTGATCGATCTCATATAGGTTTATGGGACATTGAAATTCTTTATATCTGTCGCCCTTGACTATAGGAGTAGGTGATGACTTGTAATTTTGCATACTATATTTCTTTAGTACTTTTTCTAAGTATGCCTTTTGTGATAGTCCTAAAACCCCTTTTCTCTATCTCGGTGAATCTCTATTCCTAGGATGAACGAAGCTTCACCGAGATCCTTCATATCAAACTTTGAGGACAAGAACTTTTTTGTTTCTAATAGTAGATTAACATCACTGCTAGCGAGCAAGATGTCATCCACATACAAGACTAGGAAAATGTATTTCCCATTCTTGAACTTTGCATAAACACAATTGTCCTCTATATTTTTTTAAAACCCAAACTTTCTTATTGTACTATCAAACTTCAAATACCACTGTCTTGAAGCTTGCTTTAATCCATAAATAGATTTCTTTAGGCGGCATCCCATGCATTCTTTTCCTTCCACAACAAACCTTTCAGTTGTGCCATGTAAACGTTTTCCTCCAAATCCCCGTTTAGGAACACCATCTTTACATCCATCTGATGTAATTCTAAGTCGTAATGTGCTACAAGCGCCATTATGATTCTAAAAGAATCCTTACATGTTGTAATCTATGCCTTCTCTTTGTGTGAAACCTTTCACCACAAGTCGCGCTTTAAATCTTTCTATATTCCCTTTGGAGTCATGTTTCGTCTTGTAGACCCATTTACAGCCTACTGTCTTGGCTCCTTTAGGAATTGTTTCTAAGTTTCAAACTCCGTTGGTTTTCATTGATTTCATTTCATCTTCCATGGCTTCAAGCCACTTGGATGAGTGAGCGCTTCTCATGGCTTTTTCAAATGAGGTGGGATCACCCTCCATTTGAAATTCCTCACATTCATAAACTTCATAATCATTAGGAATGGTTGATCTCCTTACTCTATGAGACCTTCTAGGGGCCTCGTTAGATGACGCTTGTTCTACATGAGCCTATTGTTGCTCTCCCTCATGTGTGATAACGGGTTCTTAGGGATCCTGAAGGACAGGTTCCTCATGCTCATTCATTGTTGCCACAGGAGAACTAACAACAGGTGCTGTTACTATAGTGTCTTGCACTGTTGGTATAGCAACAACAGGTAGCGTGAAGAATGGCTCCTAAACCATAGGAGTCAGCACATATACCCGCTTCTCTTCAAAACTTATTTCTCGTGCTACCATGCTCTTCCTGATCATATCATCCTCCAAGAAGACAACGTGTCTTGTTTCTACAAACTTCATTTGTCTGTCAGGTCAATAGAAGCGATAACCTTTTGACTTTTCTGGATAGCCAATGAAATAGCAGCTGACTGTCTTGGAGTCCAGCTTCCCTATGTTTGGGTTAAATGCATTTGCTCAGCTAGACAACCCCACACACGTAAATAGTTTAGTGAGGGTTCCTTTCTTGTCCACAACTCATACGGTGTCTTAGGCATCGATTTACTTGGCACTCGATTAAGAATATGAATGGCGGTTTTTAACGCCTCCATCCATAAACTTATCGGTAGGGTAGAGTAACTTATCATGCTTCTCACCATATCCATTAAGGTACGGTTGCGTCTTTCGACTACTCCATTCCGCTGAGGCTCGCTCGGTGTAGAATACTGGGCTACTATGCCATTTTCTTTTAAGTACCTTGCAAAAGATCCAAGAACTTAGCCATATGGGGTATGTCAACCATAGTACTCTCCTCCATGGTCAAACCTTACTACCTTAATCTTTAAGTTGTGCTGATTCTCTACTTCAGCCTTGAATATTTTAAATTTATCCAATGCTTCCGATCTTTCTTTAATTGGATAAATATAGCCAAAACGAGAATAGTCATCTATGAATGTTATGAATGAATTATAACCATCCACACTCTTCATAGGAAAAGGACCATGGGTGTTTGTGTGAATTATTTCTAAAATTTCTGCGCTTCGTTTAGCATCTTTCTTTATTTTCTTAACATACTTTCCTTTTATGCAATCTATGCATTGTTCTAAATCTAAAAATTCTAAAGGCGGAAAAATAATTTCTTAATCAATCGCTCTATTCTCTCCTTCAAAATATGGCCTAAACGACAGTGCCATAATTTTGAAGATACATCATGCACTCTCTTCTGCTTATTTGTTGCATTCATAGACGAGGAAGCATTCTCATTCTTAGTACTTACATCATTCACATTCTCAGAAAGTGATAATAAATAAAGCTTGTCTTGTCGGAAGGCAAGACCAACACATTTATTATTATAAACAATCTGACATTTGTCATTACCAAAATGGCAATCATATCCATCGTCATCTAAACGTGAAACACTTATTAAGTTTCTTCGCAAAGAGGGTACAAATAGAACATCTGAAAGCTTAAGTAGAAAACCATCAACTAATTCTAGAGAAAGATCTCTAATGGTTTCAACTTGAGCTTCTACTCTATTTGCTACTTTAATTCTTCTTTCTCCTCTTTGTAGGGTCCTCCTCATACGAAATCCCTGTAATGAATTTGCAACATGAACAGTTACACCTGAATCAATCCACCAAGTAGATTTTGCATAACTTAAATACAAGGATTCATCTATGAATGTAATGAAATCCTCACCTCTCTTCAGCAAGTTCTTCAGGAAGTTTGGACAGTCCCTTCGGTAATGTCCATGCTTCTTGCACCATTTGCATTGATCCTTTTCAACTTGAGCATTGTTGTTTTTCTGATGGTGCTCAGTCTGAGGGGCTTTTCCTTGAGGTTTGGCATTCTTATTGAAGTTCTTTTTCTTGTCCTTCACAAGATTAGTAGAGTCACCCTATAAGGACTTCAGCCTTTCCTCTTTGTGAACACACATTGTGATGAGCTTCTCTATGTCCTATTTGTTGGGCTGCATGTTGTAGTTAACAACAAAGGTTTAATATTCCTTTGGCAAGGAAGCAAAAACTAGATGAATCAGGAACTCATCCTTGAGCCCCAAATTCATTGGCTTAAACTTCGAAGCCGTGTTGGTCATCTTTAATATGTGCTCTCTGATACCGCCACCAGTATATTTTTCATTGAACAATTTCTTGATCAATGTGCTAGCATAAGCATTTGAAGAGCCAGTGAACTGACTCTCCACCTTCTTTAGGTACTCCATGGCGGTATCACAGTCTACGATAGACCCCTTATAGCATCTAAAATAGTGGACTTGGCCACCATCAAGCACTTGCGGTTCAAGATGTTCTATTTCTTCTGATCAATATCGTATTTCATTCTAACTTCCACATGATCTCGCTACCAAGCAGCGAAATCAGCATCAGTCTCGTTTTCTACCCTCACTGGGTCCACTGGCTCAGTAGGACACGGGGAGGTAAGCGCTAAGTCATTCTCGGACAGCGTAAGTGTGAGCTCATACTTCTCTCGCCATACTCTGTAATTGCCCCCTTCTAGAGGTGGTATGTGCGAGATGAATACCATTGGGTTGAGTCTTGAAAAACATCGTCAGAGGATAGTGAGAAAATATATCATTATAATTGCATGCTTTAATTTAACGTTGGTCAAAATTAAAAATACAATATTCTTATACACTAATTCGACATCACCGTTGGGCAGAAATAGAATTAATGCATGGAAAACTTATAAATAAATATTATAATATTGTTATTATCAACGTTGGTCAGAAAAATAACAATATTATAATTTATTGACTAAAAAAGACTACTCTTCAAATTAAATTCTTCCATTGGTTCGAATTTAATTATAAGATAATAAACTATTACATTGTAGCGGAAAAATGAACTCAATTTCCTGAATTGTATCCATAGGAAAATTCACATTTCTACTATTTTCTTTGAGCCATTTTTCATTTTCCAAAAATAAACATTTACTGGAAAACAAAAAAAAGGAAAAAACGAGGCTCAATCTTGACTGGTTCTCAGCCCAAAACGGCAAAAGCCGCCCGGTCCAGCTTCCTTGCACGCGCGCTGCCCGCACCTAGGCCGCAACCTGGGCCTAGGCCAGCAAAGTCGCATGACCGTGTGCGCCTGCCTAGGTCAATTGTTGGCCCGATCGATCTACGCCGTCTGTTCTAATCCGACGGCTGAGCGTGCTTCTCGCGGGAACAAAACCGGCGCACGATAGCCTCCCCCAAAACCCTAGCATCATTTCTCTTCTCCCTTTCTCTCTCTCATCCTGCACCAACCGAGAGCGAGAGCATAGTGGAGCATGGCACCGTCGCCGCCCCCCTCACCAGAGCGCGCGCTCCCCAACTGAAAGGTCCTAATGGCTAGAGGGGGGTGAATAGCCTAATAAAAATTTCTACAACAAGACTTAACCAAAATGGTTAGACAATTATGAGGCGAAGCAAGTATTGTGCTAGCCTACTCAAAATACAAGCCACCTACCACAATTCTAGTTTAGATAGTGTCTATTCACACAAAAGCTATAACACTACCCTATGTTAGTGTGCTCTCAAAGGCTAACTAAAGAGCCACACCAACCAAGCGAGCAAGCTCTCACAACTAGCTACACTAAAGAGCTTGTCAACTAGTTTGCGGTAAAGTAAAGAGAGTGATCAAGAAGGTTATACCGCCATGTAGATGAAGAAACCAATCAATCACAAGGATGAATAACAATGAAGACCAATCACCTCGGAATCAATGATGAACATAATGATTTTTTACTGAGGTTCACTTGCTTGCCGGCAAGCTAGTCCTCATTGTGGCAATTCACTCACTTGGAGGTTCACGCGCTAATTGGCTTTACACGCCAAACCCTCAATAGGGTGCCGCACAACCAACACAAGATAAGGATCACACAAGCCACGAGCAATCCACTAGAGTACCTTTTGGCACTCCACCGGGGAAAGGTCAAGAACCCCTCACAATCACCACGATTGGAGCCGAAGACAATCACCACCCTTCGCTCAACGATCCTCACTGCTCCAAGCCATCTAGGTGGCGGCAACCACCAATAGTAACAAGTGAAATCCACAGCAAAACACAAACACCAAGTGCCTCTAGATGCAAACACTCAAGCAATGCACTTGGATCACTCCCAATCTCACTATGATGATGAATCAATGATGGAGATGAGTGGGAGGGCTTTGGCTAAACTCACAAGGTTGATATATCAATGCAAATGGCCAATAGAGTGAGCTTGAATCGGCCATAAGGCTTAAATAGAAGCCTTCATGAAATAGAGCCATTGTACCCTTTCACTGGGTACTGATCGGGGTGACCGGACGCTCCAGTCCAACTGATCGGACGCTGCTCCTCAACGTCCAGTCACCCGATGGCGGCCACATGTCTCTTGCATTCAACAGGGAACGTTTGATCTTAACGGTCAACATGTCAACCAGATGCTCCGACAGAGTTGACCGGACGCTGAACCCTCAGCGTCCGGTCGTTTACAGTAAGGGTCCAAAACGAGTTTTTGCCGACCGGACGCGTCCGGTCATGCTTGACCGGATACAGCCTAGCGTCCGATGCTTAACCCTAATCACTGTGCCGACCGACAACACGACCGGACACAGCCCTTCAGCGTCCGATCGCTGAGCGACCCAGCATCTGGTCCTTTGACCAACGCCAGCATCATTGCGACCAACTCCATTTCACCTCTAACTTCTTCACCCTTGCTCAAATGTGCCAACCATCAAGTGTATCACCTTGTGCACATGTGTTAGCATATTTTCACAAATATTTTCAAGGGTGTTAGTTCTCCACTAGATCCTAAATGCATATGCAATGAGTTAGAGCATCTAGTGGCACTTTGATAACCATAGTCCGATACGAGTTTCACCCCCCTTAATAGTACGGCTATCAATTCTAAATGTGATCACACTCTCTAAGTGTCTTGATCACCAAAATAAAATAGCTCCTATGGTTTATACCTTCACCTTGAGCTTTTTGTTTTTCTCTTTCTTCTTTCCAAGTCCAAGCACTTGATCATCATCATCATGCTATGATCTTTGTTTGCTTCGCAACTTGGAGTGTGCTACCTATCTCATGATCACTTGATAAACTAGGTTAGCACTTAGGGTTTCATCAATTCACCAAAACCAAACTAGAGCTTTCAATCTCCCCTTTTTGGTAATTAATGACAACCCTTATACAAAGATATGAATTGAAATTCAATTTAATCCATGTTGCTTGCCCAAGCATATTTATCATGTGTAAAAGGATATGGACAAGTTTCATGAACCCTAAATGGTAGCAATTGCTCCCCCTACATATGTACTAAGAGTTTGGATTGTAGCTTGCACATATGCTTAGATAGGAAATATAGGAGTCAATGTCTACCACATGATGCTTAAGGTATAAAAGATAGACCTTTGAAGCATGATACAATTCGGAGTGCACCATTATACCTTCCTTAGCACCATGATTAGCTTGATACCACTAGGAAACAACACTTTGAAAATGAAATCACTATATAACCTATGCATGCTAGTTTTTCATTTCATCATTCAATCCTACAACTATCATACACCACACAAGCATGGATATCGCAATTTAAAACTTGTGCCATGCAAGCAAAACATATGAAATGCACATTCAAATGCACCATACAAGTTCATGAGCTTGCTCCCCCTACTTGTGTGCTCTAAATTTTAGTTGATCCCATTCCTTTGTCATATCTCTCATATATCAAGATATCTTTATGTTTCTCTCCCTTTATGATATTTCTCCCCCTTTTTCACTATTTTTACTACTATCTTTGTTTCTCTCCCTCTTTGTCATCAATGACCACAAAGGTTCTAAATATAGATAGTATTACTTGTAGGGTCGAGATTATCAATGTCAATCAATAGGGTGAGGATCATTTTCCCAAATTTGGTCCAATCTAGATCATTTGCCAAAGATATTTAACTCGGTTTGATCCAAGGACAAGCTTCTTCACACCTCCAAATAAGGTTTATCTTGTACCATGTGGAGTTAAACACTTAGAGCTCATATTCTAGATTAAACACTAGGTTTACAAGCCCATAAACATGTCATATGCTACCACTAGATCAAGTCAAGCATAGAAGCAATAGTGTACCATATAGACATCAAAATCATTTGATTTTTATGAATGAGCCTAATAAAATATAACCACTTGAAAGGTCCTAATAAAATTGAAAATGTGACTAGATGCACTAATCATGTCCTTAGCAAAGATGTATTGTCATGCCAATCAACTTTTACCTTGGATTGCTCGAAGGAGAGGCATGTCATATAAGTGGGGGGGTGCATCAACACATATTTGAGAAATCCAATATGTTCAACTCATTCCTTAGATTGCAAAACCTTTTCTCATCCAATGGCTTGGTGAATATATCGGCAAGTTGATCTTCGGTGCCTACACTCTTAATGCAAATGTCCCTTTTTTGTTGGTGGTCTCTTATGAAATGATGGCAGACATCAATGTGCTTTGTTCTTGTATGTTGAACCGGATTGTTGGTTAGCTTGATTGCACTCTCATTATCAATCTTCTTTGGTTCAATGGATGACACAAATGAGAAATGCTTACAAAATGAAGCCAATCTTGATCTTGTTTGTACACCTCTACAAATATCACCAATGATAGTGTCTAATGGATGATCCCTTGCAACATTGGTTGGTTGGAGGATTATAACTTGATTGCTTACACTTGCTTGATCATTGGGTTGAGATGATGTACTAGCCACTTGATCTTATTCATTGTCATGAGATCCACTTGTACTAGCTTGATTTGTATCATCTTGCACATTTGAGTTAGAGAGCACTTGTACTTAATCATCTTCATCATCATTCACATGCCTAGGCCACAATTCATCAACATCCATGTTCTTAATGGCATTTGAAAGTTGAATGCCTCTAACATCTTCCAAGTTCTCATTCTCGACTTGTGAACCCTTGGTTTCATCAAATTCAACATCATGAACTTCCTCAAGAGTACCACTATCCAAATTCCAAACTCTATATGCTTTGCTTGTAGTGGAATAACCAAGTAGGAATCCTTCATCACATTTCTTGTCAAACTTGCCCAATCTTGTGTCTTTCTTCAAGATATAGCATTTGCAACTAAAGACCCAAAAATATGCAATGTTGGGCTTTCTACCATTCAAGAGCTCATATGGTGTCTTTTCTTTCAATCGGTGACAATAGAGGTGGTTGCTACAATAGCAAGCCGTGTTGATAACTTCGGCCCAAAAAGATTGACTCACATTATACTCACTAAGCATAGACCTTGCCATATCAATGAGTGTTCTATTCTTCCTCTCAACAAGGCCATTTGATTGTGGAGTGTACTTGGCCAAGAATTGATGTCTAATTCCAAATTCATCACACAACTCATCAATTCTAGTGTTCTTGAACTCACTACCATTGTCACTTCTAACTCTTTTGATGGTTGTTTCAAACTCATTGTGAATGCCCTTGACAAATGATTTAAATGTTGCAAACACATCACTTTTGTCCACTAGAAAGAATACCCATGTGTATCTAGTGTAGTCATCCACTATCACAAATCCATATTTGTTTCCACCGATACTAGTGTATTGTGTTGGCCCAAACAAATCCATATGCAATTACTCAAATGCTTTACTAGTGCTCATCATGCTTTTCTTAGGATGGGTGTTTCCAACTTGTTTGCCGGCTTGACAAGAGCTACAAAGCTTATCCTTTTCAAACACAACATCTTTCAAGCCTTTAACTAAGTCATGCTTAACCAATCTATTCAATTGTTTTATTCCAGCATGACCAAGCCTTCTATGCCATAACCAACCCATGCTAGACTTAGTGAACAAGCATGTAGATAATCTAGCTTTACTAGCATTGAAATCAACCAAGTATAGATTCTTATATCTAAAGCCTTTGAAGATCAAGTTAGAGCCATCTACACTTATGATTTCTACATCATCTACCCCAAATATGCATTTGAATCCAAGATCATACAATTGAGCCACGGATAGCAAATTGAAGTTCAAGCTCTCTACTAGCAACACATTGGATATGCTCATGTCATTGGATATTGCAATCTTACCAAGCCCCTTACCTTGCCTTTGCCATTATCACCAAATGTGATACTATCATAACCATCATTGTCATTGGTGTTGATTGAGTTGAACATTCTTGCATCATCGGTCATGTGTTGAGTGCACCCACTATCAAGAACCCAATGCCTTCCTCTGGCTTTATAATTAACCTACAAAAGAAGATTAATTCTTTTTAGGTACCCAAACTTGCTTGGATCCTTGAAGGTTAGTCACTAGGCTCTTTGGTACCCAAATGACTTTCTTCTTTGAGCCCATCCATGGTTTACCAATAAACTTAGCCTTCACACCATTTGTACCCTTAGTAAGCATATAGCATGAATCAAGCTTAATAGAGGATACATTAGCATTTTTGCTCTTGTTTTTGCATTCTTGCTCTTTGTGACCCACTTGCTTGCAACTAGTGCAAAACTGACCGTTGTTCTTCACAAAACTAGTCTTGTGAGGAGCAAAGGCCGCTTTGCCTTTCTTGGGGGTATAGCCTAATCCCTCTTTGTAGAGAGAAGCTCTTTGGCTACCCAAGCACATAAGCAAGCGGTCCTCACCACCATAAGCCTTAGCTAAGGTGTGAGTGAGCTTAGTGACCTCCTTCTTGAGGTTCTCATTCTCAACCACTAGTGAGGCATCACAAGTAAGACCATCACTACTAGATGAGGTAGAAGTGGAAGTGCTACAAGAAGGATTAGTAGGAGCAATAATGATAGGCATAGATAGTGATTCATCAATTATATCACAAGTTAAACCTACATCACAAGTTTCAACATGCTTCTTTTTATCTTGTTCATTAAGCAAAGTGGAATGAGCCTTTTCAAGCTTTTTGTGAGCCTTGCCAAGCTTCTCATGGGCATCCTCTAGCTTCTCATGAGTTGCTTTGAGCTCATCAAGGGCTTGCTTAAGGGCTTTTACCTCCTTATTCAAGCTCTTGCATTCCCTTCTCTTAATGTCAAAGTGTTCTTTAGCATCTTCTAGCATGTCAAATAATTCATCCTTAGTAGGTTCATCATTATCACTATCACTATCATTTTTATTTTCATGTTCATTGTCATCATCATATTTTTCATCACTTTCATCATCACAAGATTGTACCTTAGTGGCCTTAGCCATGAAGCATGATGAATATTCGAAGAGAGAAGGCTTCTTGTTGATGGCAATGCTTGCAAGAACCTTCTTCTTGGTGGTTTTGTTGTCATCACTATCATCATCATCATCACTTGATGAAGCATCACTATCCCAAGTGACTACATATGAACCACCCTTCTTCTTCTTGAAGGCCATCTTATCCTTCTTCTCTTTCTTTTTCTTCTTGTCCTTCTTCTTGTTTTTTGTTGTTGTCATCATCATTGTCGCTATTGTATGGGCATTGGGTGACAAGATGATCTTTGCTTCTATACTTGAAGCAACTTCTTGACTCTTCTTTGTTTTTGGATGAAGATTTCTTTCTTCTTGCACGATAGCCCTTCTTCACCATGAACTTGCCAAATCTTTTGACAAAGAGAGCCATCTTCTCATCATTATCATCATCATCCCATGATTCATCTTCTTCACTTGATGTTTCTTGCTTAGCTTTGCCCTTGGATGATGTGACCTTGAATGCCACACTCTTCTTCTTTTCATCCTTCTTCTCATCTTTCTTCTCCTTCTTTTCTTCCTTCTCATCTTTATCTCTATATGTATCATCGGTCATGATGTCTCCCAACACTTGGTTTGGTGTCATGATGTCCAAACCACTCCTTACTAGAATAGTGACCAATGTGCCAAATCTTGAAGGTAAGCATCTCAAAAACTTATGGGAGAAGTCCTTGTCCTTCACCTCTTCTCCAAGTGCTTTGAGATCATTGATAAGCACTTGAAGCCTATGAAACATCTCTGGCACACTCTCATCCTCCTTCATCTTGAAGCTTGCAAACTTCTCTTTGAGAATGTAAGCCTTTACACCCTTCATGGCTTGAGTGCCCTCAAATGATTCTTCCAACTTCTTCCATGCCTCATGAGCCATCTCAATATTCTTGATTTGCTCAAATGTTCTCTCATTAATTGCATCATGAATAGCACTTAGAGCAATATCATTGTTTTGGAGAAGCACTTCTTCAGCGGCGGTGGGATTCTCCAGATCACCAATCTCAGTTTTGGTTTCTACCACCTTTCACACCTTTCTATTGATTGACTTGATGTGTGTGGTCATCTTTGACTTCCAATAAGGATAATTTGTGCTATCAAATTGGGGTGGCTTCTTGGTGTTGTTGATTTAAGCTATTTTTACACCGAAGGTTGTTAAGCCTCAAATTATGGTGACCTTGGCTCTGATATCACTTGAAAGGTCCTAATGGCTAGAGGGGGGGTGAATAGCCTAATAAAAATTTCTACAACAAGACTTAACCAAAATGGTTAGACAATTATGAGGCAAAGCAAGTGTTGCGCTAGCCTACTCAAAATGCAAGCCACCTACCACAATTCTAGTTTAGATAGTGTCTATTCACACAAAAGCTATAACACTATCCTATGTTAGTGTGCTCTCAAAGGCTAACTAAAGAGCCACACCAACCAAGCAAGCAAGCTCTCACAACTAGCTACACTAAAGAGCTTGTCAACTAGTTTGCGGTGAAGTAAAGAGAGAGATCAAGAAGGTTATACCGCCGTATATATGAAGAAACCAATCAATCACAAGGATGAATAACAATGAAGACCAATCACCTTAGAATCAATGATGAACACAATGATTTTTACCGAGGTTCACTTGCTTGCCGGTAAGCTAGTCCTCGTTGTGGCTATTCACTCACTTGGAGGTTCACGCGCTAATTGGCTTCACACACCAAACCCTCAATAGGGTGCCGCACAACCAACACAAGATAAGGATCACACAAGCCACGAGCAATCCACTAGATTACCTTTTGGCGCTCCACTAGGGAAAGGTCAAGAACCCCTCACAATCACCACGATCGGAGCCAGAGACAATCACCACCCTCCACTCAACGATCCTCGCTGCTCCAAGCCATTTAGGTGATGGCAACCACCAAGAGTAACAAGCGAAATCCACAGCAAAACACGAACACCAAGTGCCTCTAGATGCAAACACTCAAGCAATGCACTTGGATCACTCCCAATCTCACTATGATAATGAATCAATGATGGAGATGAGTGGGAGGGCTTTGGCTAAGCTCACAAGGTTGATATGTCAATGCAAATGGCCAAGAGAGTGAGCTTGAACCAGCCATGGGGCTTAAATAGAAGCCCTCATGAAATAGAACCGTTGTACCCCTTCACTAGGTACTGATCGGGGTGACCGGACGCTTCGGTCCAACTGACCGGACGCTGCTCCTCAGCGTCTGGTCGCCCGATGGTGGCCACGTGTCTCTTGCGTTCAACGGGGAACGTTTGATCTTAACGATCGACATGTCGACCAGACGCTCCGACAGAGTTGACCGGACACTGAACTCTCAGCGCCCGGTCGTTTACAGTAAGGGTCCAAAATGAGTTTTTGTCGACCGGACGCGTTCGGTCATGCTTGACCGGACATAGCCTAGTGTCTAGTGCTTAACCCTAATCACTATGCCGACCGACAACACGACCGGATGCAGCCCTTTAGCGTTTGGTCGCTGAGCAACCCAGCGTCTGGTCCTTTGACCGATGCCAGCATCATTGTGACCAACTCCATTTCACCTCTAACTTCTTCACCCTTACTCAAATGTGCCAACCACCAAGTGTATCACCTTATGCACATGTGTTAGCATATTTTCACAAATATTTTCAAGGGTGTTAGTTCTCCACTAGATCCTAAATGCATATGCAATGAGTTAGAGCATCTAGTGGCACTTTGATAACCGTATTCCGATATGAGTTTCACCCCTCTTAATAGTACGGCTATCAATCCTAAATGTGATCACACTCTCTAAGTGTCTTGATCACCAAAACAATATAGCTCCTATGGTTTATACCTTCGCCTTGAGCTTTTTGTTTTTCTCTTTCTTCTTTCCAAGTCCAAGCACTTGATCATCATCGTGGTATCATCATCATCATGCTATGATCTTTGTTTGCTTTGCAACTTGGAGTGTGCTACCTATCTCATGATCACTTGATAAACTAGGTTAGCACTTAGGGTTTCATCAATTCATCAAAACCAAACTAGAGCTTTCACCAACGGGTGAGCGTGCCGCCGTTGAGGGACCTAGCCGTGGTGCCCTTGGCTATAGCCAGCGCAAGGCCGACGAGTAGCTGCCCTGCTCAGCCTTCTTCTCACACGTCAGCAAGGCGGCAGTGCGGTGCACAGCGAGGTAGGCCTCATCCCCCTTTCCCCTTCTTCTTCTCCGCCTAGATCTTGCTTTGTTCTTCTTGGATTTGTTTGATTTGGGGATTAGGGTTTGGTTAGGGTTAGGGTTTCGATCACTGTTCTTCTTCCCTGAGTCTGATTCGTGGGTTAGGGTTCAACT
The DNA here is from genome assembly GCF_019320115.1 of Miscanthus floridulus. Classification (NCBI taxonomy): domain Eukaryota; kingdom Viridiplantae; phylum Streptophyta; class Magnoliopsida; order Poales; family Poaceae; genus Miscanthus; species Miscanthus floridulus. The sequence goes on from NC_089586.1 coordinate 1,251,260, forward strand.
TTGAGTTGCTTTTCAAAACCTGAGGCCCGTCTCACTCCTTTTCTTCCCTGATTTTGGGTTTAAGGTTCGATGAACCCTCTGTTTAGATCCAAAAACGAATCTATCACCTCCTTCTAGCTGCTACTCGGTTTTCTTTTTTGATAGGCTAGATCTACACCTAGTTAGGCGTCTGATACCATTGTTAGACCTAAAACAGGATCACTAGCCATAGATCTAGTGAGTCTACTTGCTTTTGGAATAAATAGTGAGCGCTAGAACATCTACTAGTACAGGATAATAGATAGAGTAAGAGAGAGAGAGAGGGGTGAAGGGGGTGCAAACCATCGGCCGCCTTGGAGAAAGACGGGCTCACCATCATGGTGCTCGGTGGTGAGAGGCGATGGTGCAGTAGCGGTGTCATCTCGGGGTCAGTGTAGAGGTCGCAGGACAGCCTAGCATCGTAGCAGCCCTCTGGCGTGATGCAGAGGCAGTGGCGGCGCTTCTCGCCGTTGGCAGCGCCCCCTCTGTGATCGGTTAGGGTTTAGGACTGTAGGTGGGGTGCTAGGTGGCTCAGGCGAACCTCGTGCTTGGCGCCCCGGGCCCCCACCTCCTATTTATGGTGCTGTGCGACGGGGCCCACTAACCATATTAGGGTTGGGCGCCCGACGCGGATCCAAGGGCCTTGGGCCAATTGATGGAGATCAACTAACATTCTTCACTTCTCTCCTTTGACCTTTGGTATGTATTGTTGGGTTACCAGGAATACTCATATGCTGCACCGGCGTTGCCCTCTCTCCAGTCTGAAGCCCTCTATAGGAGGTTTGCTCTGCGTTTTCTCTTTTCCTTTTTTTTTGCAAATGGTATGCAGATGTCAATCCAATTATATGTGCTTACATGTGATTAGCAATTATAGTCTTCTAAATTTTGGCCATTCCAAAATTTATGTGCTTGCCTCCTGTTTGATAAAGAAATTGCACGTACTTGGTCGGGCGACATTATATTATCCTGCTATTCTTGCCTTTTTGTCTCATTATTGATTTATGAGCATGGAAAATCTAGATGGCAAATTGGGATGGCACATCTAATTCGTTGAGTCTTTTGTGTTATTCATGACAGTTATCTGAATCAAATTTGATCTTAACCGTAAGCAGGAAAGGAATGTGAGAAAAGTCATTCTTTATCTCTGATGCTATTTTGGTGAGGACAACCTACCACACTTCATATCTCTTAAAAGTTTGCAAGCTAGTACGATGTAAGCCTTATTACTCTTGCCTTTTTGTCTCATTATTGATTTGTGAGCAAGGAAAATCTAGATGTGAAATTAGGATGACACATTTACTTCCTTTATTTAGTAAAATCGACGCATTTGTGCTCAGTAGGTGCGAAGGAAAAATGTTTTGTTCATTTGGTTCAGAAGGCGTGCTTCTCTACAAATGCCTGCCATTGACAATGCACGAATGTACCATATAGTCAGTAATTTAGCTTTTCTCTTTTAGTTCCCCATGCCATTATTCTACAGATTTGCTGCAACACAGTGCCAAACCCAGTGCGTTGCCAGCAAATGTTTCTCTAAAATGTAGAATTCATGGTTTGTTACAGCTGCTGAATTAAATTTTGAAAATGCTATTTGTTGCCACAAAAATGCAACTACCCTTCCCCTACATTGTGTACATGTACTCAATGCCTACATGGCTCCCTTTTGGGGATAACTGCCACATAAGTAATATCATGAGATGAGATTGTAAATGAGCAGCTGTTGCCTTTATTGATGCTTCCATTCAAAGTTATGCCGCAAAACATATCATTGGGAAATAATTCATCATTACATCATATTGGGGTCAATTATCTGAATCTCAGGTTACATTCAGTCCATCTTATGAAGTATGCCAAAATTTACAGTGTGCCTCTCCATCTCCAGTTTAATTAATTTGGAAATTTCCTTCATTAGTTTGGATAGGATTCTTCTATTTTTTAAGTACTTCCTTTTCTTTTACTGAACATCATGTAGCCCGGCCATACACGAAAAAATTGCAAAAATGACACTCGAAAGATTGACACCTTGATTATAATGACACTCGGTGGAAGATAAGTGGGTCCATCTGTGTCTATGAATGTGGGTCTAGTGTCAAATCTGCAAACGACCGATGTTTTGAGTCCCATTTTTGCAAATCGCCCGCCATACACTGGGACAATAATAAGAAGAAGGTGCTACTACAGCTGGGTACACTTATGTTTTTGTAACAACCCAAAAATCCACACACCAAAAATCACAACTACAAAATTTTTGCTGTTACCCCATGCAATGTTGAGTGACATCTATAGGAGCCAACCCTAGGTGTTGCATTATTTGTAAACCAACTAAACAATTTCATGAGCATAGCATGTCATTTGTTAATCATGTTTATTTAAATACTGACAAATGAAACATAGCATACATTGTTAACTCAAATGGTGATTTGGATTTTCATTTGTTTTATGTAATGCCTAACAACTTCTTTAAAGTAATAAACCATAAAGCAATTATTAATCAAACCAAAGAATAAATGCCTAAAGAGAAAACTAATTCTATTTTTGTATAACAAAACTACACCTATTTTTGTTATACTAAATAGCTAAATAAAGTTACTAACACTCCAATGAATAAGGTACACTAATTTTGAATTCAAATTCCAAACCAAATTTGAATTCAAACAAAGGAGAAGAAAAGAAAAACAAAAAGAAGAGAAAAGGGAGGAGCCAGCCTCGTAGCCCAAGTGACCGGTCGGCCCAGCCTGCTTCTTTCCCCAGCCAGCCCAACTCGCTCACCCGGCTTCGCTGGCCCACGCGTAGCCACAAGCAGGCCTGGCCTAACCACTCCAGCCCAACACGCCAGCACGCCAGCTCGCCAACGCCCGACAGAAGCCGCTGCCAAGCGGGGCCCAGGTGTCATCACCCACCTCGGTCCCCCCTGATTTTCCCGATCACAGAGCAGAGACGGAAGCGGGAGCTCCACGCAACCCGCCTCGGCCGCATGATCGCACCATCAACCGATCGGACACGCTCAAGGACTCCAGTCGGACCAACCAAGTCTGACAGAAGTCATCCCCGTGGCATGACCCTGCCCCCCCCCCCTCGCGTGACCCTACCATGGCCATGGTCGAGCCGTGACCTTGTCGCCTCCCTGTCCCCCGCCTTGCTAACCAAGGAACACGAAAACGGTTTCGCCATCGCACCCGCGGTCGCGTCGCGACCCCGTAGCCTAGCCTCGATGCGATCATAGCCCTCCGCGCATCCCTTGGCCATCCACAGCTGCTCGCTCCATGCCTGCCCGAGCTTCGACTATAAAAGCCCCCGCCCCGGTTGCCCAAACGTGTCCCCGTGCCCCGTCGCCACCTTGTGGCCATCCACCGCACACCCGAGCCAAGAGAGAGAGTGGATAGAGGAAGAAGAAGGAACGAGTGAGGAGCAAGGGAGAGGAGGATCGGAGCCACCCGCGTGCTGTTGAAGTCATCAGAGCCGAAGACAACGCCGTCGTCTTCATCACTGTTGTGGGTCGGCACTGCATTGCTTCTGTCTACACGGCCACGACCCTCCACTGCACCGCCATCCTTTCGTCTTCGACACCAGTGGTGAGTCCCTTGCTGCTGAGACTCTTCCTAGCCCCATGGATGCCATAGCAGAGCACGCGCACATCGCGCTCATGATGCCACTGTCATGGCGTGGCCACCACTAGTGCACCCGACCACCTCGCCGGACCAGGATGAAGCTGTAGCACCACCGCAATGACCGGAGAGTAGCCGTATAGACCGAGACCCCGTTAGCCAGCCACAACACCCTGGCCACGAGCACCGGACCTCGGCCGGAGCTCTGCCGTGCACCACCACCGCTCACGGACTCCACCACGCCTTTTGGTCATCGTTGTCACTTCACCCTGTGGCCCACTAGTAGTCTAAATAGGAACGGGGCACCAGGACCCCTAGAACAGCCCCTAGATGCCCCGCCGGCAGGCACCGCCACGACCAAGCCACCGACCATCGTGGACAACGCCCTAGAAAGCCTTGGCCACCACCTAGACCCCACCACCATGTTCGCCGAGGCCTGGTGAAGCTTTCCCCCACCTTAATTGGATGCCAGCGCTGCCGTAAGAGCTCGCTGGCGAGGTACGCCACCGGTGAGAACCCACCGCATGGAGGAAGGGGGGAAAATTTCCTCCCTGGACCGCCCACTCGTGCACCCGGTGCACGTAGACCATAGAGAGACAAGGAGAAGGGTGGACGTGGTTCACCGAAAGGAGAAGCGGTCCACCGTAGACCGGTGCATGCGTCCACCGTGGACCACGAGCCATGGACTCGAGCCTGACCCAAAACTCGGAAGGCAACATGGCACTCTGTGATGAGGCCATGTGGCGGGCTGAGCCCAGCCCAAATCCAACCCGTATCTAGGCCCACCAAAGCCCAGTCGAGGCCCAACCTGGCTGACCATTGACTGGTCAACGTTGACAGTTGACCTGGCCCTGCATGTTAGTGACACAGAGACTCCAGACCCACTTGTTAGCAAGTGACATCATGCTGACATCATGATGATGCCATGCGGGTCCCACCTGTCAGTAACAACACAGCCGAGGTGACATCATGCTGACGTCATGATGACATCAGCTGCCTGGCCCCACACATTAGTGACTATGAATCGTTGACCATTGACTTGACATTGACTTTGATCGGACCCACAAGTCAGTGACCCAAGAGACCCTAGCCCCACCTGTCAGAACTGATAACGTCGATGACATCATGCTGACGTCAAGATGATGTCAGCCAGACCCCACTTGTCAGCTCAGAGCCGAGTCGATGATGTCATGCTGACCTCAGCATGCCACATGGACCAATCACAGCATGACACGTGTCAGCCCAGGTTTGAGTGCATTTGACTCTTTTGAATTTTCATTGCTTCTTTGTGATATTCTATAGACGTCGCTAACGCGACTATAATTCGATCGTATGCAGACTCGGAGGAGAACTAGACGGACGAGGATCGTGAGTACTGTGAGGAGTACGGAGATGACTACACTGAAGGTGCCACATCCCACCCAAATCTCATAGCACCTATTATGCATGGCTAATATAGAACTGCTATTGCTTTACTTACCGTTATAATCATACAATGATAGGACTTGCATGGTAGTATGCTTACTTGATGGCCTTTACCTTGACGCAACCTTACCCCTGCATACCCTACTAATAGACTAGACACACGCTTACTGCTATATTTCATTGCTTACACTTCTACTACATTAATGCGTGGTGGAAACTGGTGTTATCTGGACTATGGGGAGAGTGCTGCGTGTGTGACTTGGGTGTGTGGAGGGTGAGGGTTGTGTCGACCAAGTTTGAGTATATGATGAGCCTAGGGCAAGTCTTGCCATGGGGTTCTACCTGGGCACCCCTGGAATGGATACCTGTGGTGGGTAAATGGTATATGAGGTGGTCCTAGGTGTGAACCTGTGATGGGAGGAGCCCGGGGTGGAGGTGCTGCGACGGCACGGTAAATGGAAACCATGATGAAGACATTCTGGCTTGGTCATCCCTAAGGACTTACTAGTACTCAGATTCACCGAGAAGCCTTACATACCACTCGCCCTATATGGTGCAGGATGGTCGGACTACTTGGTAGGATATTGCCACTACTGCTAGGTTGATAGCGGACAGAGTAAGGAGGTACGGGGCGCGGAGGATTTTCCCTACACCCTTCCGAGACTTCATGGAGACCTTGTGGACCCGGCTCATGACTCACAGTTTCCACCACCCTAGACTAGACTTTGGGTGTACCAGGGCTGAATGGTAGAGTGGCATTATCCTAGGCTAGCAAGTGGCCGGAATCAGCCTAGTTGACGACGGTCAGCGAAGAAGGCAGGTCTTGTGGTTATGTAAAACCTCTGTAGAGTGTATGGTTGATCGATCGATACATGTGCCAACTTGTCGGCTATGGACCTTTCCTGGGTTTCGCTTAAACTAGATAGAGAGATGAGTCCTTCTCTTCTTCCCCTGTGAGAGAGTGTCGGTCATAGCCAGGGGCTACGGGCCTTGAGACAGTGCCAAGAGGGAGTTGGCCTGTTGATTGAGCGATGGTATGGTGATAATATGGAGAAGGTGGTATATCGATCCTAGGATTGAAACCTGGCTCTGGAAGGGAATGGGGTGGAATGTGTGTGGGAATGGTGTTAAAACTTGACCAACTATTGTTATATACTCGATATGCTAAAACATAGGAAACCCCAGCCTTATAGGTTCCTTTTGGTTATATCCAACTTGCATCCAATTTCCACAAAGCATTTGCTCATAGGGTGGGAGTGGCCAGTACAAATCGTACTAATAAATTTTGGCACACAGGTTCTGCTGAGGAGTATAGCTCCGAGGAATTTGACGGTTGAGGGGTTTGTGCCTACGCTCGAGTTTGGCAATCTTATCTTCAAGCTATTTTGAATGAATGCTACTTTTGATTCCGCCAATGCGGCGATGTAATAAATTATGTAATTCCGCACTATTTATACTATGATATTATCATTGTATGGATGTGGTATTCAACTGGAAATTTGGGTAATATGATCTATAATGGTCTTATTACACTTCGACGATGTTGATTTCCCTTTGCGGAAAGAAGGTCGCTTCAGTTGGTATCAGAGCCATACTTGACCATAGGACGAAACCCTTAGAAATGGACGATAGAATAGGACGTGAACAACCCTTCTTTTGGTTATATACCGACCCTGCATTTACTTTTATGCAAGGCTTATCTATTATTGACCTGCTAATACCTATTTCCTTAAAACATGCAGATGGCAACGAACGTTGACTGGCTGCCTCTAGGACCACTATCTCTAGACTACACCAAGCTTACCTTCGACCTACATGAGCTCGGGGGTTTTGCACAGACCCTCTGCCGAGTTCTCGTCATGTTAGGAGTCCCCGATGAGCTTGTCAAGGTCACCTGCACCGGGAAGCCAGCTCAAGAAGGAGGAATCAAAGGACCGATTATCACCTTAGTCGAGTTCCCAGCTAGCACTACCTTACCTTCTGTCCTAGCTTTTACCGAGTTGACTATAGAGGACACAGTTGAGGAGGGACTGCAAGCTATCTCACACAAGGCACTTCGCAGAGTGATGAGGGACCACTACGAGCACCTGAAGACGAGAGAGTTTTGTCTACTTCCCTAGGCCCTCGACCTCAACCTTACCCCTAGTGAGCAGAGTTTCACAGCCGGTAGAGTTATCTTTGCCAAGGAGGATAGATGCCTTCGCATCTTGGCTATCCACCTACTAGAGTAGGATAGGTACATGACCTAGCTAGAGCAGAGGAGACATCAGGACTAGGCCCTTCTGTGGGAGTACCAGGAGCGAGACTCGCAGGGAGCACAGGAGCGAGCTAGTCTACTTGAGACAGTTGCCAAGCTACAGGACGAGCTCAACCGTCATGAAGAAGTCCACAGAACTAAGGTCACAGACTTATAGGACAAAGTCGCTGACCTAGGCAACAGGAACTACTACCTCGACAGCAATGTCTTGGAGTTGTAGAGAGAGTTGGATGACAAGAAGGCTGAGTTCAACTGTAGAGGAGACAGAGAGAGGTCCAAGGGGATTGACATGCTGAAAATCCAATCTCGGAACAAGACCATGACTTAGGATTTAGAGGAGTTTAGGAAGAAGGCCGTTCACAACCAGGGTCATCTGATCAAGGCACTTAGGCAGAACGAGTACCTATAGGACAAGTGTGAGAGGACATGTCAGGCTTGGCAGAAATCTGACAGGAAGCGCCTTAGGAGATGAAGGGTATGTGGGATTAGCTACCCAAGGAGATTCATAGCAAGACAAAGCCTAGGATAGAGAAGTTTGAGTTAGCCCCAACTCGCCTCAACCTAGACGCCTGCCCTACCCTACCTAGAGCCAAGCCTACTAAGGAGCTCACCAAGGCCTTGAAGTACGTGTCCCGACTTCACAAGTCTGACGAGGAGATCGAGATTAAGAACAGTCGTATCCCAGCTGCGGTGTACGAGTTAGAGTAGATGACCCTGCGTGGTCATGAGTCATGTCAGTGGCTTCCATAAGTTGTACCCCATGATGTACCCCTTATGAGATGTAATATGAGACACTATGCATAGTATGATTCTCGCAAGTCTTCAAGTGTAGCTACTGGAGATGATGCTATGTAATAAAAACCCATGTAATAAATGTTTTGGATCTTATTGCATCTTATGGATCTTATTGCTTCTTTGTAATGAGTGTTGGATAGAATAAATGTTTCTTTAAATCATCAAAATCATATAATCATACTAAGTTATAAGCACTTATGGCACAAACACTAAAAATTTCTATGATTCGTGTTGTAGATGCCGAACCACCGATCTAATCGCCTAATGAACCGTGGACGTGTGCCCACCCCCGAACTAGTCGAACCAAATGGGGGCATGGTGGCAACAACCGTGGCCATGGCCGCGGCCGTGGACATGGAGGGATACCCTTCAACCTAGAGAATACCCCGCCGCCTGAGGAGAACCTTTCGCCACCACCACCACCAAACCTGGTAGAAGTGGTGGCACAATAGACTCAACTTCTTATAGCTCTTGTTAACAGAGCAAATCGTTGCTAGGGAGGTCAGCAGAATGACTTCCAAAGGAAGCTAGAAGGATTCCTGAAGCTAAGGCCACCTACCTATGATGGCACCGACCCTGACCCGCTTGTAGCCGATGACTGGCTCAAGGAGATGGAGAAGAAGCTTGACCTCACTACTTTCACCAACCATGAGTGTGTTGGAGCTACCACACACCAGCTCATAGGTGCAGCACGCGCCTAGTGGGATAGTTTCAGTGATTCCCATGAGGACCCTGCCAACATCTCGTGGGACGAGTTCACCGAAGCATTCACTGAGTATCACATTCCCAAGGGTATCATGGAGGCCAAAGCTGAGGAGTTCCGCAACATCAAGATGGGAAAGGACAGGGTGACTAAGTACACTACTCGTTTCACCAACCTTCTGCGCTATGCACCTTCCTATGTTGTGAACTCTAAGAAGGAGAAGATGTACTATTACCACAAGGGACTTAACCCGCACATCAAGCTGAAGTTTGGCGGTATTGAGAGTAACATGTTGCGTGCTCTGGTGGATCACTGCATCTAGATTGAGAAGGACCGTGCTAAAGCTGGAGAAGAGTACAAGGAGAGGAAGCGTAAGCCTGAGGAGTTCTTCCGTGGCCGTGATTGCAAGAGGTTCTGCAGAGATGCACCATCTAGGGAACACTCTCGCCACAACAGGGATGACAACCCTAGATTGAATAGGGGTAGTGGGGGCTACACCACCAAATACTCCCACCCTACTCAGGATTGTTACACCTAGGACCGTTATGCTCAAGACCGCAACACTCAAGACTGTTTCAACTGTTCCCGCTCTATGAATGAACACCCAGCATAGAACCGCTCCACACCAAGCACTAGAAACTAGAAGGCACCTGTGCCAACCCCTACAGGCGGTACACCTTTCACCTGCTTCGCTTGTGGCCAACCAGGTCACAAAGCCACTAAGTTCCCTCAGAACTTAGCCGCTCAGAAGTCTCAGTTCAAGGGATCTGCTACTCGTGGATATCTCAACCATCTAGACGCTGAGGAAGCACAGGCTACCCCTGACGTGGTGTACGGTATGTTTTTAGTTAATGGCAATACTGCATCAGTTCTATTTGACTCTAGAGCAACTTGTTCTTACATATCATCCAAGTTTGCACGAGAACATGACCTGCCTGTAACCCCACGTGAAAAGCCTATCATCACCAGTTCACCTTTAGGAGACCTAAAATGCACCCACATCTATAAGAGAGTGAGTCTTACCATTGAGGGTCTTATCTTTAAAGCTAACCTAACCCTGTTACCTTCCACAAACCTAGATGTCATCTTAGGTATGGATTGGTTAACCATTCACTATGGTATCATATCATGTTCACCTAGATACGTCCAAGTGACCCACCCATCAGGCCAAGTCATTAGATGTGAACCCTAGTCCAAAAAGTCCACTTCTATCCTATGTGCCCTTAAAGCTAGTTTAGAATCACAAAAAGAGGAGAAGATAGTTCATGATGTGCCTGTGGTCAGAGACTATCCCAATGTATTCCCTGAAGAATTACTGGGTATGCCACCAGACCATGATGTAGAGTTCATCATTGATCTTTTGCCAGGAACAGGACCCATTGCTAAGAGACCCTATCACATGTCAGTTGATGAACTGGCAGAGCTCAAGAAATAGCTTGATGAGCTCATCTCAAAGGGATATATCAGACCTAGTGCTTCACCATGGGGATCCGCTATTCTATTTGTTAAGAAGAAGGATGGCTCAATGAGAATGTGCATTGATTACCGGAACTTGAATGCAGTCACCATCAAGAACAAGTACCCTCTGCCAAGAATCGATGATTTGCTTGATCAGCTTCAAGGTGCCAAGTATTTCTCGAAGATTGATCACAGATCTGGCTATCATTAGATGAAGATTTGAGAGAGTGACATCCCAAAGATAGCCTTCGTGACTAGGTATGGGCAGTTTGAGTTCACCGTGGTGTCCGTTGGACTCACAAATGCTCCCATATACTTTATGAACATGATGAATAAGGTTTTCATGGATGATCTGGATAAGTTCGTGGTAGTATTCATTGATGACATCCTTGTCTATTCACCCATCGCTGAAGAACACGAACATCATCTGAGAACTGTACTGGAAAAACTAGCCCAACATCAGCTCTACGCAAAGTTCAGTAAATGCGAATTTTGGCTACAGGAAGTCGCCTTCTTAGGCCATGTACTATTAGCTGAAGGTGTCGCAGTTGACCCGGCCAAGATTGAAGCTGTGAAAGAGTGGGATCAACCCCGTAATGTGATAGAAATCAGAAGTTTCATGGGATTGGCTGGATATTATCACCGATTCATTGAGAACTTCTCCAAGATAACCCGTCCAATGACCAACCTTCTAAAGAAGACTAAGGAGTTTGAATGGATGCCCGAGTGCAAACAAAGCTTCCAGGAATTGAAACAGAAGCTTACCACAACTCCTGTGCTAGCATTGCCTAATATCAGCAAAGATTTCGTGGTCTATTGTGATGCATCCCGTCAAGGACTTGGTTGTGTACTGATGCAAGATGGAAGAGTGATAGCATATGCGTCTCGATAGCTAAAAGAACATGAGAACCGTTACCCTACTCATGATTTTGAGTTAGCAACAGTTGTGCATGCCTTGAAGATCTAGAGACACTACTTGATAGGCAACAAGTGTGATATCTATACAGATCACAAGAGCTTGAAGTACTTTTTAACTCAGGAAGATCTAAATATGAGGCAACGTCGATGGCTAGAGTTGATCAAGGACTATGACCTAGAAATTCACTATCATCCAAGAAAAGCTAATGTAGTTGCAGATGCTCTTAGTCGTAAGAGTTACTATCACACTTTGATAACTGAATCCGTACCACCGGAGCTCAAGGAAGAGATTGATGATTTCTAACTTGAGATACTACCACATGGCGTGTTCAATGAGCTCTGCCGCATACAGTATGATCTCACAGATCGTATCCGTCAAGCTCAGAAAGTTGTGAAGAGATCGAATATCTTCGTGGTCTGATGAAACTAGGCTACAAGACCAACCACCAAGAAGATGAACAAGGAACCATCTGGTTCAAGGACAGAATTTGTGTCCCTTCCAATCCAGCACTACGAGAGGAAATTCTATCTGAAGCACATAATTCTAAGTACTGTATTCACCCTAGAAATTCAAAGATGTATCAAGACTTGAAGAAACACTTTTGGTGGAAAGGCATGAAGACAGACATTGTAGGACATGTGGCATGATGTGACACCTATAATAGAGTCAAGGCTAAACATCAAAGGCCTGTAGGATTGCTGAAGCCTCTTGATGTTCCCAAGTAGAAATGGGAGAGCATATCCATAGATTTCATAGTTGGATTGCCCCGATCACAGAAAGGCAATGATTCCATCTGGGTGATTGTTGATCGTTTGACCAAGATTGTGCACCTTATACCAGTTAAGACCAAGACCAATGCCGAAAAATTGGTAGATCTATATGCTGAGCATATTCTTAGACTGCATGGAGCTCCCTCTAGTATTGTATCTGATCATGGTCCTCAGTTTGTGTCCCAATTCTAGGAAGCCCTGCACAAGTCCATTAGAACCAAACTCGATTTTAGTACTGCTTATCACCCATAGACAGATGGACAAACAGAATAGTAAATTAGATCTTAGAAGACATGCTTCGCGCTAGTGTGCTGAATTATGGCTCTGATTAGGAGAAATGCCTACCCTATGCAGAGTTCTCTTACAACAACAGCTACCAAGCCAGCATCGAGATGTCGCTGTTTGAAGCTCTATATGGCAGACCTTGTAAGACACCTTTGATGTATTCCCAACCAGGAGAAAGATCATTCTTTGACTCCGCTAAGATTCAAGATGCCAAAGAAGGAGTTGCTCAAGTGAAGGAGAATTTGAGGATTGCTCAAAGTCGATACAAGAGCTATGCTGACAAAAGAAGAAGAGAACTTGAGTTCAATGTGGGAGACTTCATCTATCTCAAGGTATCCCCGCTATGTGGAACTGTCAGATTCCACATGAAAGGAAAGCTTGCCCCTAGATTTGTTGGCCCATACAAGATTTGCAAGAGGATTGGGAAGCTCGCTTACAAACTTGAGCTACCTGAGGAATTGGCGGGTGTACATCCCATATTCCATGTCTCACAGCTACGCAAGTGTTTGAGAGTGCCTGATGAAGTAGTTCCAACTGATACACTTGACATTCAAGACACTCTCAAGTATAAAGAACATCCTATCAGAATTCTAGGTAGAGATACCAAAGAGACCCGAAGCAAAACTATTCCTATGTGCAAGATCCAATGGAGCAACCACACTGAGAGAGAAGCAACATGGGAGAAAGAGTCTGACCTCCGACTATGATACCCTTACCTCTTTGAAGAGTACGTTACGCTTTAATCTCGGGGACGAGATTCTGTTAAGGGGGTAGGACTGTAACAATCCAAAAATCCACACACCAAAAATCACAACTACAAAATTTTTGCTGTTACCCCATGCAATGTTGAGTGACATATGTAGGAGCCAACCCTAGGTGTTGCATTATTTGTAAACCAACTAAACAATTTCATGAGCATGGCATGTCATTTGTTAATCATGTTTATCTAAATACTCATAAATGAAACATAGCATACATTGTTAACTCAAATGGTGATTTGGATTTTCATTTGTTTTATGTAATGCCTAACAACTCCTTTAAAGTAATAAACCATAAAGTAATTATTAATCAAACCAAAGAATAAATGCCTAAAGAGAAAACTAATTCAATTTTTGTATAACAAAACTACACCTATTGTTGTTATACTAAATAGCTAAATAAAGTTCCTAACACTCCAATGAATAAGGTACACCAATTTTGAATTCAAATTCCAAACCAAATTTGAATTCGAACAAAGGAGAAGAAAAGAAAAACAAAAAGAAGAGAAAAGGGAGGAGCCAGCCTCGTAGCCCAAGTGACCGGTCGACCCAGCTTGCTTCTTTCCCCAGCCAGCCCAACTCGCTCACCCAACTTCGTTGGCCCATGCGTAGCCGCAAGCAGGCCTGGCCTGACCGCGCTAGCCCAACACGCTAGCACGCAAGCTCGCCAATGCCCGACGGAAGCTGCTGCCAAGCAGGGCCCAGGTGTCATCACCCACCTCGGTCCCCCCTTATTTTCCCGATCACAGAGCAGAGACGGAAGCGGGAGCTCCACGCAACCCGCCTCGGCCGCATGATCATGCCATCAACCGATCGGATGCTCTCAAGGACGCCAGCCAGACCGACCAAGTCTGATAGAAGTCATGCCCACGGCGTGACCCTACCCCCCCCCCTCGCACGTGCCTGCCATGGCCATGGCCGAGCTGTGACCTTGTCGCCTCCTTGTCCCCCGCCTTGCTGACCAAGGAACACGAAAACGGTTTCGGCATCGCACCCGTGGCCGCGTCGTGACCCCGTAGCCTAGCCTCGACGCGATCATAGCCCTCCACGCGTCCCTTGGCCATCCATAGCCGCTAGCTCCATGCCTGGCCAAGCTTCGGCTATAAAAGCCCTAGCCCCGGTAGCCCAAACGCGTCCCCATGCCTCGCCGCCACCTTGTGGCTGTCCATCGCACACCCGAGCCAAGAGAGAGGGGATAGAGGAAGAAGAAGGAACGAGTGAGGAGCAAGGGAGAGGAGGATCGGAGCCACCCACGTGCTACTGAAGTCATCAGAGCCGAAGACGACGCCGTCGTCTTCATCACTGTTGTGGGTCGACACTGCACTGCTTCCGTCTACACGGCCACGACCCTCCACTGCACCGCCATCCTTTCATCTTCGACACCAGCGGTGAGTCCCTCGCTGCTGAGACTCTTCCTAGCCCCATGGACGCCATAGCAGAGCATGCACACGATGCGCTCATGATGCCGCCATCATGGCACGGCCACCACTGGCGCACCTGGCCGCCTCGCCAGACCAGGATGAAGCTGTAGCACCACCGCGATGACTAGAGAGTAGCCACGTAGACTGAGACCCCATTAGCCGGCCATAGCACCTTGGCCCTGAGCACCGAACCTCGGTCGAAGCTCCACCGTGCACCACCACCGCTCGCGGACTCTGCCATGCCTTTTGGTCACCGTCGTCAATTCACCCTGTTGCCCGCTAGCTGTCTAAATGGGAACGGGGCACCAGGACCCCTAGAACAACCCCTAGCTGCCCCACCGGTGGGCACCGCCATGACCAAGCCATCGACCATCATGGCCAATGCCCTGGAAAGCCTTGGCCACCACCTAGACCCCACCACCGTGTTTGTCGAGGCCTGGTGAAGCTTTCCCCCACCTTAATTGGACGCCAGCGCCGCCATAAGAGCTCGCCAGCGAGGTATGCCACCGGTGGGAACCCACCGCGTGGAGGAAGGGGGGGAAAAATTTCCTCCCGGGACCGCCCCACTCGTGCACCCGGTGCACGTAGACCACAGAGAGACGAGGAGAAGGGTGGACGCAGTTCAACAGAAGGAGAAGCGGTCCACCATAGACCGGCGCATGCGTCCACCGTGGACCGCGAGTCGTGGACTCGAGCCCAACCCGAAACCTGGAAGGCGACGTGGCCCTCTGTGACGAGGCCACGTGGCGGGCTGAGCCCGGCCCAAATCCAGCCCGTATCCAAGCCCACCAAAGCCTAGTTGAGGCCCAACCTAGCTGACCGTTGACCGGTCAATGTTGACAGTTGACCTAGCCCACATGTTAGTGACACAGAGACTCCGGACCCACTTGTCAGCAAGTGACGTCATGCTGACGTCGTGACGACGTCACGTGGGTCCTACCTATCAGTAATAACACAGCCGAGGTGACGTCATGTTGACGTCACGATGACGTCAGCTGCAGACGTCAGTAGCCTGGCCCCACACGTCAGTGACTATGAATCGTTGACCGTTGACTCGCCCATTGACTTGACGTTGACTTTGACCGGAGCCACAAGTCAGTGACCCAAGAGACCCTGGCCCCACCTGTCGAAACTGATAACGTCGATGACGTCAAGATGATGTCAGCCAGACCCCACTTATCAGCTCAGAGCTGAGCCGCTGATGTCATGCTGACGTCAGCATGCCACGTGGACCAGTCACAGTGTGACACGTGTCAGCCCAGGTTTAATTCAGCCTTTTCCATTTTCAGAAATGATTAAAACTTCAGAAATATATAACTAATTCATATGACCTCAGAAAAATACGAAACTAGGACCAAAATTCATCTAAAATTGAGCTTTACACAATGAACCCATATTTGAGTGCATTTGACTCTTTTGAATTTTCATTGCTTCTTTGTGCTATTCTATAGACGTCGCTAACACGACTACAATTCGATCGTATGCAGACTCGGAGGAGAACCAGATGGATAAGGATCGTGAGTACCATGAGGAGTACGGAGATGACTATACTGAAGGTGCCACATCCCACCCAAATCTCGTAGCACTTATTATGTATGGCTAATATAGAACTGTTATTGCTTTACTTACTGATATAATCATACAATGATAGGACTTACATGGTAGTATGCTTACTTGATGGCCTTTACCTTGACGCAACCTTACCCCTGCATACCCTGCTAATAGACTAGACACACGCTTACTGCTATATTTCATTGCTTACACTTCTACTACATTAATGCGTGGTGGAAACTGGTGTTATCTGGACTATGGAGAGAGTGCTGCGTGTGTGACTTGGGTGTGTGGAGGGTGAGGGTTGTGTCGACCAAGTTGGAGTATATGATGAGCCTAGGGCAAGTCTTGCCATAGGGTGCTACCTGGGCACCCTTGGAATGGATACCTATGGCGGGTAAATGGTATATGAGGTGATCTTGGGTGTGAACCTATGATGGGAGGAGCCCGGGGTGGAGGTGCTATGGTGGCACGGTAAATGGAAACCCTGATAAAGACATTCTAGCTTGGTCATCCCTAAGGACTTACTAGTACTCAGATTCACCAGGAAGCCTTACGTACCACTCACCCTATATGGTGCGGGACAGCCAGACTACTTGGTAGGATATTACCACTACTGCTAGGTTGATAGCGCATAGTGTAAGGAGGTACGGGGCGCGGAGGATTTTCCCCACACCCTTCTGAGACTTCATGGAGACCTTGTGGACCCAGCTCATGACTCACAGTTTCAGCCACCCAGACTGGACTTGGGGTGTACCAGGGCTGAATGGTAGAGTGGCATTATCCTAGGCTAGCA